>NC_134051.1:20381520-20535582 GCF_965140245.1 Athene noctua | reverse complement strand
ACCCTACCCTCCCAACCCTAACCCTAACCCACCCCTAACCCTAACCCTAACCCTAACCCTAACCCTAACCCTAACCCTAACCCTACTAACCCTAACCCTAACCCTAACCCTAACCCTAACCCTAACCCTAACCCTAACCCTAACCCTAACCCTAACCCTAACCCTAACCCTAACCCTAACCCTAACCCTAACCCTAACCCTAACCCTAACCCTAACCCTAACCCTAACCCTAACCCTAACCCTACCCTAACCCTAACCCTAACCCTAACCCTAACCCTAACCCTAACCCTAACCCTAACCCTAACCCTAACCCTAACCCTAACCCTAACCCTAACCCTAACCCTAACCCTAACCCTAACCCTAACCCTAACCCTAACCCTAACCCTAACCCTAACCCTAACCCTAACCCTAACCCTAACCCTAACCCTAACCCTAACCCTAACCCTAACCCTAACCCTAACCCTAACCCTAACCCTAACCCTAACCCTAACCCTAACCCTAACCCTAACCCTAACCCTAACCCTAACCCTAACCCTAACCCTAACCCTAACCCTAACCCTAACCCTAACCCTAACCCTAATCCATAAACCCTAAAATCCATAAACCCTAAAATCCATAAACCCTAAAATCCATAAACCCTAAAATCCATAAACCCTAAAATCCATAAACCCTAAAATCCATAAACCCTAAAATCCATAAACCCTAAAATCCATAAACCCTAAAATCCATAAACCCTAAAATCCATAAACCCTAAAATCCATAAACCCTAAAATCCATAAACCCTAAAATCCATAAACCCTAAAATCCATAAACCCTAAAATCCATAAACCCTAAAATCCATAAACCCTAAAATCCATAAACCCTAAAATCCATAAACCCTAAAATCCATAAACCCTAAAATCCATAAACCCTAAAATCCATAAACCCTAAAATCCATAAACCCTAAAATCCATAAACCCTAAAATCCATAAACCCTAAAATCCATAAACCCTAAAATCCATAAACCCTAAAATCCATAAACCCTAAAATCCATAAACCCTAAAATCCATAAACCCTAAAATCCATAAACCCTAAAATCCATAAACCCTAAAATCCATAAACCCTAAAATCCATAAACCCTAAAATCCATAAACCCTAAAATCCATAAACCCTAAAATCCATAAACCCTAAAATCCATAAACCCTAAAATCCATAAACCCTAAAATCCATAAACCCTAAAATCCATAAACCCTAAAATCCATAAACCCTAAAATCCATAAACCCTAAAATCCATAAACCCTAAAATCCATAAACCCTAAAATCCATAAACCCTAAAATCCATAAACCCTAAAATCCATAAACCCTAAAATCCATAAACCCTAAAATCCATAAACCCTAAAATCCGAAAACCCTAAAATCCGAATCCCATTCACAACTGAATCCCATTCACAACTGAATCCCATTCACAACTGAATCCCATTCACAACTGAATCCCATTCACAACTGAATCCCATTCACAACTGAATCCCATTCACAACTGAATCCCATTCACAACTGAATCCCATTCACAACTGAATCCCATTCACAACTGAATCCCATTCACAACTGAATCCCATTCACAACTGAATCCCATTCACAACTGAATCCCATTCACAACTGAATCCCATTCACAACTGAATCCCATTCACAACTGAATCCCATTCACAACTGAATCCCATTCACAACTGAATCCCATTCACAACTGAATCCCATTCACAACTGAATCCCATTCACAACTGAATCCCATTCACAACTGAATCCCATTCACAACTGAATCCCATTCACAACTGAATCCCATTCACAACTGAATCCCATTCACAACTGAATCCCATTCAATCTGCCCTATCTCTAAGCCATATGTGCTCACCCTCGTGACTGCAAGCCAAAACCCTTACCTCAGGGTGCAGTCATATTCGGTAGGTGGTTGAGTAGTACTGTCTTTCTGCTCCATAGAGTCATAACACTGTTGTCTACGAATAAGTGTGGTGCAGCCTAGACCGTGATGGAATTAGCTGGCAGTATTTCCTTAAAACCATTAGTTTTCTTTTTCCGTTCATTGCTCCCAGACAGCAGCCATGTTCTACTGCTGCTTACTACCACCTAACCGATACCCACAAACACAAAGTTAGTTTATCACACTGAGAAATACACAGTCAGAAACATACTACCTCAGACAAGAACACCAAGAAAAGAACCCAGAAATACAGTCCATCGCTAGAGACGCCACACTAACCTCCATCTCTATGTCCATGTCCACAACTGACACGTACACACAGTCCCGCTCCCCGACCTGCACTAGCTCATACTCCACATCCACAACCAACAGTGACATAGTCTAACAAATACCGAGTTCAACAGAGTAACACCTGTGGAAAGAGAGAGACAAACAAAAAGGTACTGCATAGACAAACTTATACACCCATAAAAACCACACAACAGCCTACCGCACATAATACAACTTTATTAACATTCTATGGAAATCACACAGGAACCTGTCCAACAAATTATACCTTTACTGCATCTACATTACAGAACAGCTTCTGCTTCTCAAATCAAGTTACAATCAATAATTAGACTTTCCTGTCATGCTGATTACACAGAACTATTGAATTAACAACACTACAACTACACCTCCACTCAAGCCTCATTACAACATAGCTTTAACATACATTTTACACACCTTAACAAAGACCTAATACATTTTCACAAAACTACATTAATGAAACATAATAGGGTTCATAAGCCCTGATGAGTGCTTTGCCTACCACCATTAGCTCTAAAAGCATTTATCATATTATCACATCTACCACTCAGCATGATGCCTTCATTGACCAGATTTCAAAACTACTTTAACATACATGAGGCCACGGAACGCCGTTCCCTGGGACCTCCGAGCTGACCCTGCCTGCGAAAACCCCGTCCCTGCGACGCCCTGCGCCCAAACTGAGGCGACGAATGTCGCCTCGCAGAGCGGCCGGGACCGGGGAAAAAAAACCCAGCCGGGGGACAGGAAAAAAAAAATCCCCCGGCTGGGGTTTTTTATTCTATATTTATTTCTGCCCTAACTACTCAACAAACTCTACTCGACCTGCAACAAAAAATAATGCCAGCACATTAAACAGTCACACTCAGCCAGACACAGTCTAAGCACACCGCACGCTCAACTACCCCGCTGACCGCCCCCTCCTCTCGGCAAACCCGTCCCGCTACATGACTAACAAGACCGGCCTTTGACCCCTGTCTCCTCGGGAACGCCGTTCCCGGGGACCTCCCACCTGGCCCTGCCTGCGAAAACCCCGTCCCTGCGACGCCCTGCGCCCGAACTGAGGCGACGATTGTCGCCTGGCAGAGCGGCCGGGACCGGGGAAAAAAAACCCAGCCGGGGGACAGGAAAAAAAAAATCCCCCGGCTGGGGTTTTTTATTCTATATTTATTTCTGCCCTAACTACTTGACCTGCAACAAAAAAATTATGCCTGCACATTAAACAATCACGCTCAGGCAGACACAGACTAAGCACACCGCACGCTCAACTACCCCGCTATCCGCCCCCTCCTCTCGACAAACCCGTCCCGCTACACGACTAACACGACCGGCCTTTGACCCCTGGCTCCTCGGGAACGCCGTTCCCGGGGACCTCCGAGCTGGCCCTGCCTGCGAAAACCCCGTCCCTGCGACGCCCTGAGCCCGAACTAAGGCGACGATCGTCGCCTCGCAGAGCGGCCGGGACCGGGGAAAAAAAACCCAGCCGGGGGACAGGAAAAAAAAAATCCCCCGGCTGGGGTTTTTTATTCTATATTTATTTCTGCCCTAACTACTCAACCTGCAACAAAAAATAATGCCAGCACATTAAACAGTCACACTCAGCCAGACACAGTCTAAGCACACCGCACGCTCAACTACCCCGCTGACCGCCCCCTCCTCTCGGCAAACCCGTCCCTCTACACGACTAACAAGACCGGCCTTTGACCCCTGTCTCCTCGGGAACGCCGTTCCCGGGGACCTCCCACCTGGCCCTGCCTGCGAAAACCCCGTCCCTGCGACGCCCTGCGCCCGAACTGAGGCGACGATTGTTGCCTCGCAGAGCGGCCGGGACCGGGGAAAAAAAACCCAGCCGGGGGACAGGAAAAAAAAAATCCCCCGGCTGGGGTTTTTTATTCTATATTTCTTTCTGCCCTAACTACTTGACCTGCTACAAAAAAATTATGCCTGCACATTAAACAATCACACTCAGGCAGACACAGTCTAAGCACATCGCATGCTCAACTACCCCCCTATCCGCCCCCTCCTCTCGACAAACCCGTCCCGCTACACGGCTAACACGTCCGGCCTTTGACCCCTGGCTCCTCGGGAACGCCGTTCCCGGGGACCTCCGACCTGGCCCTGCCTGCGAAAACCCCGTCCCTGCGACGCCCTGCGCCCCAACTGAGGCGACGATCGTCGCCTCGCAGAGCGGCCGGGACCGGGGAAAAAAAAACCCAGCCGGGGGACAGGAAAAAAAAAAATCCCCCGGCTGGGGTTTTTTATTCTATATTTCTTTCTGCCCTAACTACTCCACAAACTCTACTCAACCTGCAACAAAAATAATGCCAGCACATTAAACCGTCACACTCAGCCAGACACAGTCTAAGCACACCGCACGCTCAACTACCCCGCTGACCGCCCCCTCCTCTCGGCAAACCCGTCCCGCTACACGACTAACAAGACCGGCCTTTGACCCCTGGCTCCTCGGGAACGCCGTTCCCGGGGACCTCCCACCTGGCCCTGCCTGCGAAAACCCCGTCCCTGCGACGCCCTGCGCCCAAACTGAGGCGACGATTGTCGCCTCGCAGAGCGGCCGGGACCGGGGAAAAAAAACCCAGCCGGGGGACAGGAAAAAAAAAATCCCCCGGCTGGGGTTTTTTATTCTATATTTCTTTCTGCCCTAACTACTCGACCTGCAACAAAAAAATTATGCCTGCACATTAAACAATCACACTCAGGCAGACACAAACTAAGCACACCGCACGCTCAACTACCCCGCTATCCGCCCCCTCCTCTCGACAAACCCGTCCCGCTACACGACTAACAAGACCGGCCTTTGACCCCTGGCTCCTCGGGAACGCCGTTCCCGGGGACCTCCCACCTGGCCCTGCCTGCGAAAACCCCGTCCCTGCGACGCCCTGCGCCCGAACTGAGGCGACGAACGTCGCCTCGCAGAGCGGCCGGGACCGGGGAAAAAAAACCCAGCCGGGGGACAGGAAAAAAAAAATTCCCCCGGCTGGGGTTTTTTATTCTATATTTATTTCTGCCCTAACTACTCAACAAACTCTACTCGACCTGCAACAAAAAATACCAGCACATTAAACAGTCACGCTCAGGCAGACACAGTCTAAGCACACCGCACGCTCAACTACCCCGCTGACCGCCCCCTCCTCTCGGCAAACCCGTCCCGCTACATGACTAACACGACCGGCCTTTGACCCCTGGCTCCTCGGGAACGCCGTTCCCGGGGACCTCCGACCTGGCCCTGCCTGCGAAAACCCCGTCCCTGCGACGCCCTGTGCCCGAACTGAGGCGACGAACGTCGCCTCGCAGAGCGGCCGGGACCGGGGAAAAAAAACCCAGCCGGGGGACAGGAAAAAAAAAATCCCCCGGCTGGGGTTTTTTATTCTGTATTTTTTTCTGCCCTAACTAGTCAAACTTTACTCCACCTGCAATAAAAACAATTCTGGCACATTAAGCAGTCATACACCTGCATAGACATTCTAAATACACCGCTCATTCCACTACCCCGCTGACTGCCCCCTGCTCTCAGCAAATCCACCCACCCGCCCAACCCCCACGACACTGCCTATGCCTATCGCTGCATCTCCCCTCAAAAAGTGCTTCCCAAAGACTTCAACGTTCTTTGCCCCTGCTGACACAGTGGCCTGAAACTAATCTCCGCCCAAATGCTGGCTGTGAACGGAACGTTACAGACATGCCAGGACTAACTGACAATAAACAGTCAGGGAGATAAAAGAAGTCTCCCTGCTCAACATTTTCTTTGCTATTATTAAAACTACACATTATCTCACTCTACATTCATTATATCCTGAAATGAATAACATCCTCACATACAAGGTTACCTTCCAAAACTAACACTCATTCAACATTCGCTGTGTGCAACCATCACCTGCCCGAGTGGCTGATCGCCACAATTCTGCCACTGTGCCCGGAACTGCATCGCTGCTGCTCCCCCTGACCCACACTGAATGTCCTCATCGTTAGAAGAAGAGTTATACGTTACAGAGTGGCACTACTGCTGGTCCTTCTTCATTTTGTACCCTCCGGCGAACATTGTCAGAGATTTCCCTTCTGGAATCCTGGTGATCCTATGACACCTGCAAAAGACAAAAGAAGGAACTCTAGAGGCTGCCTGGTGACAACAACTGGCTATCATCAAAACTGGCCTAGGTGACCTCCAGCCACATGGCCCGTGCTCACTGCCACATTATCATCCCCTTCTGTGACCGTTCCACAACGGCTACAAACACACAAAATGACACCACCTCACACACATATACATGCGTCGCAAATGGGACCTAAAGACACGAGAGTACCGCACGGGGTAGAGCTAATGCTGAAGCTAAAGACAGGGCCTGACAGCACACTTGGAGAGCACTGAGGTAACAGGACACAAATGCACAGAGAGGCGCGCTGCAAGACCGACGCGCCCCCCCCCCCCGCAGAGAGGCGCGCTGCAAGACCGACGCGCCCCCCCCCCCCGCAGAGAGGCGCGCTGCAAGACCGACGCGCCCCCCCCCCCCGCAGAGAGGCGCGCTGCAAGACCGACGCGCCCCCCCCCCCGCAGAGAGGCGCGCTGCAAGACCGACGCGCCCCCCCCCGCAGAGAGGCGCGCTGCAAGACCGACGCGCCCCCCCCCGCAGAGAGGCGCGCTGCAAGACCGACGCGCCCCCCCCCGCAGAGAGGCGCGCTGCAAGACCGACGCGCCCCCCCCCCGCAGAGAGGCGCGCTGCAAGACCGACGCGCCCCCCCCCCGCAGAGAGGCGCGCTGCAAGACCGACGCGCCCCCCCCCCCCGCAGAGAGGCGCGCTGCAAGACCGACGCGCCCCCCCCCCCCCGCAGAGAGGCGCGCTGCAAGACCGACGCGCCCCCCCCCCCCCGCAGAGAGGCGCGCTGCAAGACCGACGCGCCCCCCCCCCCCCGCAGAGAGGCGCGCTGCAAGACCGACGCGCCCCCCCCCCCCCGCAGAGAGGCGCGCTGCAAGACCGACGCGCCCCCCCCCCCCCGCAGAGAGGCGCGCTGCAAGACCGACGCGCCCCCCCCCCCCCGCAGAGAGGCGCGCTGCAAGACCGACGCGCCCCCCCCCCCCCGCAGAGAGGCGCGCTGCAAGACCGACGCGCCCCCCCCCCCCCCGCAGAGAGGCGCGCTGCAAGACCGACGCGCCCCCCCCCCCCCCGCAGAGAGGCGCGCTGCAAGACCGACGCGCCCCCCCCCCCCCGCAGAGAGGCGCGCTGCAAGACCGACGCGCCCCCCCCCCCCCGCAGAGAGGCGCGCTGCAAGACCGACGCGCCCCCCCCCCGCAGAGAGGCGCGCTGCAAGACCGACGCGCCCCCCCCCCGCAGAGAGGCGCGCTGCAAGACCGACGCGCCCCCCCCCCCGCAGAGAGGCGCGCTGCAAGACCGACGCGCCCCCCCCCCCGCAGAGAGGCGCGCTGCAAGACCGACGCGCCCCCCCCCCCGCAGAGAGGCGCGCTGCAAGACCGACGCGCCCCCCCCCCCGCAGAGAGGCGCGCTGCAAGACCGACGCGCCCCCCGCCCCCCCCCCCGCAGAGAGGCGCGCTGCAAGACCGACGCGCCCCCCGCCCCCCCCCCCCGCAGAGAGGCGCGCTGCAAGACCGACGCGCCCCCCGCCCCCCCCCCCGCAGAGAGGCACGCTGCAAGACCGACACCCCCCCCCCCCTCCCCCGCAGATTTTACAAAACCTGAAGAGCCCCCCTACTGACACTGAAGTCTTGTGCCACCACCCCACCCGCTGTTTTGGCCCTGTGACTTATCTTTCAGAGAGCACGGTCCAGATTTCATCCTTATCGGGAGCACGTCATCCAACTGGCGTTTCCTTGCGTTCGCTGGGTGCCTCTTCGTCACCTGCGACACAGAATGCGGCCGGTCGTGGGCATGTTGACCCTTATCGGCATCTACCGTCCCGATGCCCTCCTCGGAAGAGCCGTACCGCTCCCAATACCTTTATTTTGCATGCGCCCCGACACCCCCCCGTCTCACGAGGCACACAAATCCAAGAAACTGAAGAAATGCATCACCTCTACTACTTGTAAGCTATTACAAGCTCGGTGGCTCCCGGCCCGCTGCTCCGCTCTTCCGCCTACTCGCCTCTATTCCTCTGCTTTCTGAGCAGAGACCTTACGATGCCTGCAAAAGCAAAGAGAAATGGTCATTTGAACTGCTGCGTGATCTTCAGCAATGCAGGTCTGAGCAAACCGCTTATTGCCTCTCTCACCTTTTCTCAAAGTGCTTGGGACTCTGCTGCGTGAACCCTCCGGGAAAGAAAGGGAGGTAAACCCACGGGATAGAGAAGCCTCCCCGATCCTCGGCTCGCTCGCGGTGTTTTCTCTCCCCTGCTCGTTTACGTCAGCTGCTCGGAGAACGATTCTTCCTTCCCCTGTGCCGATGCCTCGTCGCCGCCTGTACGACAAACGGGACGTGATTTGAGCTACGATGATATTATGACACCCCCGAAAAACTAATGCTTTGGCACACTGGTCATCTCTCACCTTGGCAAAGTCTAAGGGTGCGGGTACCCCACGTGACGCAGCGATCGACACCTATAAAATAAAACCGCGAGACCTTGAGGGCCTCGAAGGCGCTGGTCACGCAGATCCCCTGACATCTTCCGTTGCTCTTTGGTGAGCTGCTTCTCCCTTTGCTTTTAAACACCCCAAACCGCATGAGCGAGTCACCCCATTGTTAACAAAGACTTTCGTGAGAGCAAAGGTTTGTCTTCCTTTTCCGTCTCCCATCCGACTACTGCTAAAACACCCAAAACCCTAAATATTGACCCCACTGACAAACTAAGGCTCATTCAACCCGCAAGACTAGGGTGTGAATCGCCGCTTGCGGCGTGTCTGCCCTCCGGCGCCTGTCGAACGCTAGGAGACTAATTCTGCGGCGGCGGTCTACAGCTACTTGCCCAGAGATGGACCGTATGGTCTTTGCCAAAAAGCATCAGGGCACATCTACGTATTAATTCACGACTATGAGCCTACGCTCCCCTTGTCGTTACTATGGCCACGTGTCTGGGCAGGACAGGTCCAGCTCTGACACAGATATACACAGCACAGACACCGCAAGTGACGTGACGGTGAGATGCGAGAAGACCGCGAGCGAGAACAATGACCGTAGGGAAGATGCTGCCGGCAGAGAAGCCCTACGGTGACGCGATGGCACGGATGCGTCGGAGCGGGCCCGAAATGAGAGGCGACCGCTGCGGCCCGTGAGACAAAGTTACCGGTGACACCGGAACGATGGATGGGTGAGAAGTCGGGCTTTAGGACTTAAGACCTGGGTAGGAAACCCCAGAAGATTTCTATGTGCCAAAATGACTCTCAAAAGCACAGCTCCAGGTGCCATCTAGCTCATCCCTGCGAGAGATGACCGATCGAGAACCTCCTCGATGCAAGACACGATGGATGGATCCACGCTTCGGGTTATAATTGCGAGACAAGAAGGGCTCTGCCAGTGCTATGCTGATGAAGCCTAGTACTCGATGCTCTCAGGAGGGCTACGGAGATGCCTGCTGATCTCAAAGAGCTACGAAGACATCAAGACCTGAGGGTGGTGTGCTATAAGATATAGAATGCAGTAGACAAACTACGCAACGACACAGGCTGGAACTGCCCTGCCCAGAACGTGGTAGTCCAGTGCTGAAAAGTAACTCGCCGCCCCTTATGGGCGCTAAGGGTGCTGTTCCTGGACGGCCCTCTCCCCCGTACTGACTTGACGAGCCCTCCCTGCGATTCCCAACCCTGTCCCTTCCTCTCAGACCCTTCCTACCCTCGACCCTCGACTTAGCTTTCAGAGGTCCGTAGCCATCTTCTGCAGCAACCGCATGGGCTAGCTAGGATGTTCCGGACTCGCCGGTTCCTCCGCATCGTCTCCTAGACGCCCTCGAACCGTGCGACCGGTCGGCGTCGCGCCTGCCGATGCCGACAGCTTCCGCGACGCCGCCCTCGAAAGCGCCTCTCTCCTATTCGCTCGGGAGACGACGGTGCTGCCGTCGTCGCTTGCGGTACCTAAGAAACCGAGACGTACGAAAATCGCTGTTGTGCTTCTGACAATTCACCCGCCCCTACTCCTCCTCGCTACTGACCCGGCTCGCCTCAAATGCTCATCCGATTCAAAAGGCTGCCTGGACGGCGCTCGCAAAACCTAAGAGAAACGCTTCGCTTAGATGCCGTGGGATACTCGACACGTCAACAGGGACCTGGCCGACGCCGCCTCGCCTCGGGCTGCTCCTCCCGTGTGTGACTGCACCCTTCCGACGCTATGTCGGTCGCCTGCAAAAACCAAAGTAACACCGGGTGAGATGCTACCCAAAACTACACCCTGCTGGCGGCTATAACCCTCTCCCGCTCCTTTACCTGGTACGATCGCCCGCCCTACCTCTGCTGTTCGGGATTTCTCCTGTGGAGGCTCGGTTACAACCTGAAACGCAAACGACAAGGGATACGTCTGCCTTCACCGACATTAAAACTCCCGAACTATAACTGCTACTTGAGCACACTGGTAATATCTCACCTCGCTTGACTTGGCTGCGGTGCTGCTATCTTGCTTCACACCTTTGTAATAAAATGCTCTTATAGGCTACTTGTATAGCCGTCCATCATGTCTTCCCTCTGATGCGGCACATCTAAGTACCTTCTTACGGTGCTCCGCTCGCCGCCTCCGTCGACCTTTGGTGCGCGGATCGCCCCTCTGCTTCGGCAAAAAACGGCATTGAACGAGTCACCTGTATGTTAACTGATGGCTTAACGATTCCAGAAGCCTCCTATAAGCACACCATCTAGATCTTGACTGCGACCTGCCGTTAAACACGGCCCCGTCATCTCCAAAAAATGCTACAGAGAAAACTCATGCACCTCCTGCATATATACCTGCTAGCCCTGAAATGGACTGTATGTCCTCTCCCTACCAAGTCTCTACTTATGACCCCATTAGCCTTTGATTGCTACTGCTATTCTTTCGTGGACTATTGCTCTGTGTCTCCAGGCAGAGCAGCTCCAACCCAGACACAAACACGCACAGACCGACACTGCACACAAAGACAAACGGTGAGACGGAAACATTAAAACGAGCTCTCTAAGAATGACTCCTTGACCGGAGATGCTACCGGATCAGAAGACCGAGAGGACTGAGAAGAATAATCCGTGGCAGGTAGAGAAGAATTGAATGCTGCGGCTGGAAACAAAAACAGAGATGAGTCACATAGGAGACGCCTTACTTCAAGATCAAAGCATGTAAGGATGCAGGGAAAAACTCTCATAAAAGGTATTGGAAAAGGTGGACCGCGCAAGATCGGAGATGTTAATGCAGCCTGGAAAGGTGCTGCTAAAGCAGAGCGACCTGAAACTTCCAAGACCTATCCACGCCTCAGTCTTTGTCATGAGATAAAAGAAGCGCCCGACCGGCGCTGTGCCGATGACTAGAGACTTTTGACGCCCTAGCAATGGTTCCCGAAGCGCACGCTGTGCTGCTTCGGGGCAAAGAGTGATGAGGATGTTGTGACCTAAGGAAGCTCGAGGACGCAGAAAACACAAACTACGTGACGACGCAGCCGTGGGCTGGAACTGCCCTGCCTGGCACGTGGCGGTCTCGTGCAGAAAGGTAATGTGCTCCCTTTCCCTAACGAAAGGGTGCTGGGCCTGTATGGCCCTCTCCCCTATGCTAGCTTGAAAACCCCTCCCTGCGATTCCCAACCTTGGCCTGGCCCCAGAGCCCTCTCCAAAACACCGGTCCCTCGACTTATCTGGGGCCTGGGGGTCTGAAGCCATCTTTGACAGCCGCTCCATCAGCTAACTGGGATATTCCTACAGATGCCGGGTTCCTCTTCATCATCTGCACAAAAATCGCACTGGCCGTCGGCACCGTGTCGGCTGACGTGGCCCTGTTCTGCGACGGTCTCCTCCTCGAAAGCGTCGTACTTTCCGCTCGCCTGCTCCGTGCCGGCGTCGCTCGTGGCACCTATGATATCGAGAGTCAGAAGGTTACACTTGTGCTTGTGTGAAAGCACCGGCCCCGTGCTCCTCTTCTCTACTACCCCGGTTCACCTTGGAGGTTCATCCTATTGCAAAGGCTGCCTACATAGCACCGACAAAACAACATGGTGCTCTGTGTGCAGTTAGGTAACGGGATTGGCTGTCCTGTATCCCGAAAGATGCTGTGCCTCACGTGCCTGCTACTTTCTTGGAAAATGCTGAAGCTCCGCATATGGATGCGTAAGAGATGTTTGCGCTAACCCTTGCTCTGTCATCTCACCGTCGGTCCTATTTAGCCAGATGATATTGACAACTTACAATGTAGATGGTGATACTAGGTAAAAAACAAGGTCCCATCTTCATTAAAGTCAGAAAAAAACAGGAAAATGTAATGCATCTCAAATGAAGAGGAAAAAAACTAAGTGCATACATTTGAACCCTTTTACCTGCTCCATCCAGCTGGTACAGATTTACTCACCTGAAAAAGCCTGCTACCTATCGGTGTAATTCTTATTATATAGACTGCCAAACCTTGACTGATGCTGAAACTCTTACCTCCGGTATGATAGCTGCTGTGATTAACGAGATGCATGTGCACAAAGAGCTTCAACAGCTCAAAAGCTGCTATTGACTCAAGGAGCACTAACCTCAGAGAGGCCTGAGAGCAGAATGATCTCCCTGAGGAGAGGCTGTGGCTTATATACCCCAGGCCCCACCCACCACCCAGACCACAATCACCTGGGAGAGGGGAGGGCCTCACCACCACAAGGCATAAAAGCTCCCAGGGGAGCAGCAGCAAGTGTTCTCCTCTGCCTTAACTTTGCAGCTTGTGAAGTGCTGAATGAAGAAAGCTACCCTCGCTGGAAATGATATTTCTTCTTTGCTGCGTCTGTTGCGCTGGTGATGTGACCGGGTAAAGAATAAAACCTTTTTTTTTCTGGGGTATAGATATAAAAAAAGAGATATTGTTCTAAGAGATGTGGGAAGTAGTTGGTTAAATGTGATGATAATATCGATCTTCAAAACGATGTGCTTTAGATTCCTGTGCAAAACCCAAAATTCTACAGGTTGTTTTTTTTAATTTTCTAGCAAGACCATGTATGCTATCTACCTTCTAACAGAACCTTGTTCTAGATAGGACTAAAGAACAAAGCAGAATTAGATGCTAAAAGAATTCCTTCTCAAAAATATCACGGTTCCAATATAACTAATTGATTGTACATGCCAACAATTCAGAGAGACCTTGATGGTCTCTCTGCCTAACTCTCTAGAGAATCCCAAAGGACAGGAAAAAAACCCGCCATGACATATGTCAGAAAGTGTATGAGGCAGCCTAAGTAACTAACACCTACTTTGCTATACAAAAAAAAAAAGCAAAGTTTGACAGAAAAGATCATAGGAGATGCCTAGATAATAGATAGAGGTGATCCTCTTCTCTGAAAAACTCAAGAAAATCTCTGAGAGAGGGAGTCTAAACAATCTTAGATTGATGGTGCAAGGTCTGCACAAAAACAAGGGGAGGCAGATGGGACTGTTCAAACAAGACATACCAGGTGTTGATAACATTGCTAGGCAAATATCTCCTAGCCCAAAGAGAAGTTTCTTATGGTCCTTGAAGTTGTATGTTCCAGCAACAAATCATCCTAGATTCAAGCACAAACTGACCTGGCGGTTTGGCCAGGGCCCAGGGAAACAACTGAGACTGCGCAGAACGACGAGGTGAAAAGTTGATCGGCGAGGAAGAGGAGATACTTCATCCGTGCGACCCTCGCCCGTAAATCTGCGACCGCCGAACGAGGCCAAAGGAGCTCGATACGCAGGCGCGAGGGGAGGAGACCTGATTGCCGTGAGAGGCGAGGGGAGGTGGGGGTAGACTATGTATACGTATAGGCATTTTATGAATATGCACTATTCTGTAACATATAAGCCGGACGGGAGCTGCAAACGATGCGCATGCTTGTGGTGAAGCGATTCCCCATGCGCCCGGCGCTGAATAAACGTACCCACTTTATAACTCCAAAAGTTATAGAGTAATTTCCCCGCAAAACATCTTAGCACCCCAGATGGGACTCTATCTCTGCTCGGCTGCCGGGACGCTGCTGGAGGGTGGGTGTCCTAGGTACACCCCGAGCTCTTCTCAGAGGAACTCCGCTCCCAGCTGTCCACTGCAGGAGCAGACAAGGACCATCTGGTTCGCAGACAGAGGTATGTTTATAACGGTAACGGGCTGCTGGTAAGACGTGCAGAGACGTCTGGCGCACGGCTCGGTCCCGAGGAGGGGGTATACCCATTCGGTTTTGGTTTTGGGAATCCGCGGGAAAGTAAGATCTTTTGGGGCAAACTACCGATGACTGGTATATAAGAGGCAGTTTGCATTTTGGGCAGGGTACTGGTAATTACCGTCACCTGCAGGATCTTGCTTCAGGTCATTGTATAGTGCACTAATTGTAGATATACTGGCCTTGAACTGAATGCTAATTGTTTTATGGTTTATGATATATGTTACAAACGGATTTGGTGATTGCTTAAACTCGGTATATTTTGTGGTATGAGTGAAAAGTGTGATGGGCCCTTTAAGTGTCTGTGTGCCTGTGTGCTGTGAGTAAGAGCAGCCGCTACTGTGTGTCTGTGTGCCTGCAGGGGCAGGGTGTGAGAGGCTGCTGCCGCTGTGTGAGTGAGAGGCAGCTGCTGCAAGATAAATGAGAAGTTTATATTTGTTTAAATAATACACTGTCCTTGTATGTCTTGTGAAAACATTGTATGAATCGGAGATGGGAAAGTGAATCCCTTCTCTGTCGGTTTGAGTTAGATTTGGTCAAATTATTTGTGTAGAAGGAATGAATGGTCGGCACAGGGAAATGATTTATACCTGCTAGAAGGATTGTACACACTTCCTTCTGGGCAACTGGTAGTACCAGATTGGGTTCCTGGGAGAATCCCCTGCTTTCTCTGTGCTCCTATGTTCCTACCTTTAGTAATTTTCATCAAGCTTGGGTATTAGCAGAGTGCGTAGACTGTCGATGTAAGTGGTATTATGCGTCTGATAAGAGGAGGTCGAGGTGTGCAGAGTGCTGGGAAGAAGAGGTGTCGTTAGACATCTCGGTCAAAAGACGGGAGTCAATAATTATTGTGTGGAAGAAGTCATAAGATACTGGAACTTTAGGAAGTGAAGGAGGAAGAGTAGGAGAAGGTTAAAAAACAGTGTAGAAACTGCTATGAGTGGAGAGAAAGGATTTTGGGAAGAAGGGATAATAATGGGAAATAAGCAGAGAAAAATTGTAAAGAAACGCCCATTGGATTGCATACTCAACTGGAAAGATATAGCAGGGAGAGGAAGCACGGAAAGCAAGAAAATCCTGATTAAATATTGTAATCAGTGGTGGCCACTTTACAAACTAGAAGAAGCTAAATGGCCACTAAATGGGACCTTAGACTATGACACGCTTTTGCAATTAATGTTATTTTTACAGAGGGAAGGGAAGTAGGATGAGGTGTCTTATAATGCAGACATTTTCTTTACCCTCCGAAATCACCTGGGGTGGCAGAGGGACTGTGGACTAGTTCCACCATAAGATCCTTTAGTGCTTGCCCTGGAAAAGATTATAAGTGAGCTGCTAGCCAAAGTGAAAAGGCTTATTTTTGCAAACCTTTAAAATATAAACTGGGAAAGCAGTTAGGCATACACAAATTGCTGTATATGCCTAACTCCACAACAGTGCTCCTAGGGAGACACCTACTAGAACAATTAGGAGCAACCATTACCTTTAACAATGGAGAGATTACTCTGGAGGTAAATAACCAAGAACTTATACAAATCATGAGCTTGTCCCTAATTAGTATCCCCACAGGAGGAGAAATCAGTGAGGAAATTATCAATCGAGTTTATCCTGGAGTGTGGGCCACTGACACGCCTGGAAGGGCAAAGAATGCCTCACCCGTAGAGGTAAAACTTCAGGAAGGACAACAACCGGTAAGAATTAAACGATACCCTTTAAAGAAGGAGGAATGGGAAGGGATTCAGCCGGTTATAGAAAATTTTTGCAAATAGGGCTATTAAAAGAGTGCAAATCTAATTTTAACACCCCCATATTACCTGTTTGGAAACCTGATGGGTCACATAGAATAGTTCAGGATTTGAGAGCAATAAATAAAATAACTGAAGATCTCTACCCAGTGGTCGCAAACTCATGCACTTTGTAAACACAATTTACTCCTGAGCTAATCTGATCTACTGTTTTAGACCTCAAGGATGCTTTCTTTTGCCTCTCTCTCCTCGAAGCGAGTCAGAAAATATTTGCATTTGAATGGGAAAATCCTAGGAGTGGGCAGAAGACCCAGTTAACCTGGACGGTGCTGCCACAAGGATTAAAGAACGGCCCCGCTATTCGGTAACCAGCTAGCAAAAGACCTTGAAACGCCAACTCCACCTGAAGAGATGCTGCAGCATGTAGACAACATCCTAATTGCCACCAAAAGAGGCCTGTGTGACCTAGACGGTAAGCCTTTTAAATTTTGGGGGACTTCAGGGCTACTGAGTAGCCGAGAAAAAGGCCCAGGTGATGCAACGCAAAGTGATTTATCTGGGCTATGAAATCAGTGCTAGAAAAAGAACTTTAGAACGAGCTCAGAAGGAGGCGATCTGCCAGACTCCGAGGACACAGACAGTGAAAGAACTGCGAATGTTCCTGGGAATGACTGGGTGGTGCAGACTATAGATTTATAATTATGGATTGCTTGTTAAACCTTTATATGCACTAACCGCCACTCAACAGAAAAATCTCCGATGGAATAAGGTGGCCATATGAGCCTTTGACCTGTTAAAAAGGCTCTGATGTCAGCTCCGGCTTTGGGACTCCTAGATGTAAGTAAGCCATTCTTTCTCTTTTCACACGAGAAACAGTGAATTGCATTAGGAATACTGGCACAAGACTTAGGCTTGTATTGTGGGGCAGTCGCCTATTTCTCCAAGCAACTAGATGCCTATGAGCGGTTGCAGCAGTGATCTTAAATATACAAGAGGCACAAAAATTCACTTTAGGCACGAAAATGACTGTATTTGTATCTCACACAGCGTCTGCAGTATTGGAAATTAAAGGGGGACATTGCCTTTCGCCCCGAAGGTTCTTAAAATATCAGACCGAATTAGTAGAACAAGATGATGTGGAGATTGTAGTAACTAACATTATTAACCCAGCTTCTTTCCTGAGTGGAAACACAGGAGAACCAGTGCAACATGACTGCCTGGAAACCATCGAAGCAACGTACTCAAGCCGCACAGATCTGAAGGATGCCCCTCTGGAAGATGCTGAGAACTGGTTTACAGATGGGAGCAACTATGTTTTGAGTGGCAAGAGGTATGCTGGGTATGCTGTTACTACCACCCAAGAAATACTGGAATCGGGACCGCTGCCTGCGAATACCTCTGCACAAAAGGCAGAGATAATCGCAATGACTCGTGCTTTAGGACTAGCCCAAGGCAAGACAGTGAATATTTACACAGATTCAAAGTATGCCTTTGGGGTAGTCCACGTTCATGGAGCAATTTAGAAGGAAAGAGGACTGTTGAACTCACAAGGGAAACACATCAAAAATAGAAAGGAAATTCTGGAACTACTAAAGCTGTACAACTTCCAAAAGTGGCAGTCATGCATATTAAGGCCCACCAAAAGGTGAACTTGGATTTGGAAAAAGGAAATGAACTGGCAGACAGAGAGGCAAAACAAGCAGCCAAAAGAGAGGTAAAAATAGAGGAAGTTTTAGTTCCTGATTGGCAAATCATCCCAGAAAGTAAGCCTAATTATACTCAAGAGGATCAAAAGTTAATTACAGACCTAGAAGGATCATATAATGAAGAAGGTTGGGCCATCACTCCCCAAGGGAAGGTAGTAATTCCCTCTTGTTTAGCTAGACACCTGGTGCGAGAGGAACACAGGAAAGGGCACTGGGGAGCGGAGGCCCTACACCGATATTTGGTCAAGAATATTAGAGCTAGAAATCTGTATATCATAGTGAGACAGGTGACTCAACAGTGTGACCTTTACCTCCAGACTAATCCTAAGAATACCCCTATTCTAGAAGTAGGCCAGATTAGAAAAAGAAATGGACCGAGACAACAATGGCAAATTGATTTTTCAGAACTTCCAAGAAAAGGGGGGTATCGATATTTACTGGTATTAACGGATGCCTGTTCAGGTTGGCCAGAAGCATTCCCCACTAGATCTGCCAAAGCCTGGGAAGTGACAAAATATTAATACAAGAAATAATTCCACACTTTGGAGTCCCAGCAACTATATCCTCAGATAGAGGACCACACTTTATCTCAAAAGTAGTTCAGCAAATCAGTTGCCATCTGGGTATAGACTGGCAACTTCACATTCCTTATCATCCCCAATCTAGTGGCCAAGTAGAAAAGATGAACCATTGTGAAGCTCAGGCAGAAGTCAAACCAGACCTGGCTCCAGGCTCTCCCTCTGGCACTTTTGCACATATGAGCAAAACCGAGGGCCAGGGAAGGGTTGAGCCCTTTTGAAATGTTATATAGCATACCTTACGTGGTACAGAATGGAACATCGATGCAAATTGGGGAGGAAACTATAACTTCATACATAATAGCATTAAGTAAACAACTCTAATTAGGAAACATGTATTTGGAACTCGGGGTAGAGCGTTAGATGAGCCTGTACATAACATTCAGCCGGGAGACTATGTGTATGTTAAGTCTCTTACAGAAAAGACGTTGGACCCACAATGGGAAGGGCCGTTTCAAGTGCTACTCAACTTTTACGGCTGTCAAGATTAAAGAATACTCAGCCTGGATTCATCACACCCGAGTAAAGAGGGCCCACAAATCCCCATGGAAGGTTACACAAACTCAGCCGGGAAGACTATGCTTCTCACGATAAGTCTAATAATCTCCTTTCCCCAAATGCCTGGTCAAAGGTTTGCTGAATGGCCGTGGTCCCAAGCGTACATTGGGTATACTGGAAGCATGGGTATAACCAATACTAACTCAACCTTGACTTTAGCTACTGTAGTGATGCGGGGAACAGAGGTGTATACAAAACCTGAATGGGAAGATGTCAATGGAGTACCTCAATTATGGGGAACGGTAGGGCAAGAGATTAGAGTGTCGAGTAATGAATGAAATCACCCATTGGTCAGTGTGTCAAATTAGTGTCTAAAATCAAGCTATTAAATGCCAAATACATCGTGTCAAGTACTGGTCATATATGTGATCCAAAAGATCTAGAATACGAGTATAATTTTACTTTGACTCAACCTGCTGTTTCTGTGACATGTCTCTATACCAAGGATAAACTAGGGCTATCCTTTAAGTTTAACATGGTGACTACCCTAGTGACAACCACAGCAATCACTGTAAATCTTACACCCAATGTATACGAGGTCAGCCCATATGTGATCACACATAGACCAACAGCAAGTGCTGATCAATCCAAAATGGTCTCTAAAAAAGGTAGAGTTACAGATGCAAGTTAACATTTCTAATATAGAGCCACATTGTTCCCCCTTCTTACGAACCTCAGATGAAGGATGGACAACTGGGCTAAGGACAAAGGGAAATACCTACCGGAAAAGACCACAGAGGGACCTACTGGAGTATTAGGAACCGAATTGGGAGTGTTAAATTCAATAGATTCAGAAGTAATCATGAACAAATTAGCAGCTACTACAAGTGATATATCAAAATTACAACAACCATTGAGGTCTTCACTATCAGTATTAGGGGTACAGCAATAGGCAATGTCAAAAATAATGCCAGATTGGGAGCAACAAGAAACAAAAGACCACACACTTATTGCTGAAACCTTGGGAGAATTACAAGGTGATATTGCCATAGCTTTAAGTTGCATACAAGCCCAGTTATGGATACAAACAGTAGCAGAATCTGTAATAAGGGAAAGAGAAGAGGGTACACTTCCCACTGAAATTTGAAAAATAGTTTGGGATAGTGCCACAGAGACAGAGAAATAGTTACAATCACGGTGGAACATGGTCAACTTCACCTATAGGCCTGACACACATACAGTAACAACTTTTGTGTTACCCATATATGATGCAAAATTAATCACCATACACCCCATTGTAAGTCTTGGAGTCAATTACAACGGGACTCTACTGTACCCCTTTGAACATAAGACCTGGGCTATGAATACTGATAATAAATGGCAAGCAGTAGATCTCGAACCCTGGATCATGAAAGAACAACAGAGATTTATATGTGACAGTAATACCTTAATAACCCAGGATACTTGCTTAGATACTAACCAAAAAATTTGCCACTTTGAAGCACGCCCCAACGTAAATTTGAGGGCCATTATTGTTCATACTGGAAAGGGATGTGCATATTTAAGGACACTGTATGACACAATAATCATAGATGAGTGAGAGAAGAAATTGATACAGCAGCTAAATTATTGTATTTGTAATTTCACCATCATCCTGGGGTGTGATTTCAATTATTCTGCCCTGGTAGTTACACATTCCCTCTTGAAAAGCAGCCTCATGGTAAAGATACTTCCTGTCCCCATAGGATTAAATGTCAGTCATGTAGAAAGCCTATTAAAACACCCAGACTTACACCGGATACTGGAAGAAGTTAAGGAAAAAGGGCAAGAAACTTTACTCACAACCTTTCATGATGAGGAAAGGATAAAAAAGGTCTTAAAGATGGTTGAGCAAGAAGGGAAACATAATTAGTAGGATATACTCTTCGGATGGTCGCCGACAACTACTGGCATCTTAAACACAGCCCTTCACCCAGTGATTGCTTTATTAATATCTGTAGCAATTTTGTTTATCCTTACTGTAGCTATATATGTATGGATCTAGAAACTTACAAAATGCTTACAAACTATATATGACAATCTGAGTTTTAAACAATAAATAAACTAATTTGTAGAATAGTACTAACATCTTATAGGACAAGGGAAATAGCTTAAGAAGTAGATAAATAGGTAGTAAAAGATTTTACTAAGTAAGAAGAAAAGGGAGGAATGAGACAGGCAGTCTAAACAATCTTAGATTGATGGTGCAAGGTCTGCACAAAAACAAGGGGAGGCGTATGGGACTGTTCGAACAAGACATACCAGGTGTTGATAACATTGCTAGGCAAATATCTCCTAGCCCAAAGAGAAGTTTCTTATGGTCCTTGAAGTTGTATGTTCCAGCAACAAATCATCCTAGATTCTAGCACAAACTGACCTGGCGGTTTGGCCAGGGCCCAGGGAAACAACTGAGACTGCGCAGAACGACGAGGTGAAAAGTTGATCGGCGAGGAAGAGGAGATACTTCATCCGTGCGACCCTCGCCCGTAAATCTGCGACCACCGAACGAGGCCAAAGGAGCTCGATACGCAGGGGCAAGGGGAGGAGACCTGATTACCGTGAGGGGAGGTGGGGGTAGACTATGTATAGGCGTTCTATGAATATGCACTATTCTGTAACATATAAGCCGGACGGGAGCTGCAAACGATGCGCATGCTTGTGGTGGAGCGATCCCCCATGCGCCCAGCGCTGAATAAACATACCCGCTTTATAACTCAAAAAGTTATAATTTCTCCGCAAAACATATCTAACGACAACACACATCTTTCGTATACCAGGTATCAAATAAAGACGTATCGTAAGATGTACGACAACTAGATGGCTCTGAGGCACAAAAATGGCTTTGCAAAAGGTCCGGGCAAAATGAGAGTCATCATCACATGGATTAGAAAGACCAAAGAAGCATCAGGGATACAATGAATTCGAAAGGGAAGGGAACAAAGTACAGATGTCTACAGGGGACCAGGATCAAAATGGAGGAGCATCAAATGGATGGGAGGACAGAAAGAGCGAGCGGGTTATAGATGCGGAGAGGGTTCCCATGGGGGAAATAAGGAGCTGAAAGAGCCCTTCCGAGAGCTTGGCAATGTGAAGGAGCAGTCCTGAGCCTGAGCGAGCCTCGAAGACCAAAGAAACCTCAGGGATAACAATGAGGAACTACAAAGGGGATTTCAACAAAGTACAAATGTCATCGGGGGGGGGGGGTGGGGGTGGAACGAAGGCATGCTAAGCAGTTAAAAGAAAGAGAATAGAGTTCTGAAGAGCACAAAGAAATAATATTGAAAGAGAGCTAAAGCGAGACAATACTGTCATGGAGTATGTGAAAGGGCAAAGTAAGAAAAGAGAATTCAGATACGCAGCAAGGGCATCTAGGCAAACTACAGACAATGGAGAAACAACCAGACGGAGACATGCTCGACAGCAAGGCAAACGACTATGAATGCTGTGTAGCAAACAAAGAAGGGAAGACGTAAGAAAACATTAGAAACACAAAAGGAGATGGAATGCTACCAGGTGCTGGGGAGATCGAGGAAGGTCACGCCGGCATTCTGACTATGAGGAGAGGGCTCTTGAGAGGGTGCCGATGGATAAAAGAAGGTGTATAGATGACAAGAAGGAATGCAGGTGATCATCTGAGCACAAGACTGATGGTCTTGGGTGGCTGGGAACTGAAAGCTGCAATCCCAGACAGCATAGATGAACAAAAGAGTGCTCTGTAGCTCAAAGATGGCCCCACCTAAAGCTCTACAAGAGGGAACTGGAAAACCGAGAAGTTCTCGGGAACGCATCGTGACCGGGAGAAAAACTGTCCTGAGGAAGCCAGGAAATCAGAAAAGGAATGGGGAACTGCCAATTAAATCCCAAAAGGATCCAGACCGAGTAAATGTGTCATTGGAAGGCCATGGACTGAATAGAGGCATGGCTAGACTGAAGAGAGGGCAGAATGACCAGGCTGGGTCACAGATGGAGCACTCTGATGGAATGCGAACATTTCTAGGCCAGCTAGAGAGCTAGAAGTCTGCTAAGAACAACCTCAAAAACATTGATGTACATCACAACACCACTAGAGTCGTCCCAACAGGGGCAAAGACACCAAAGGCAGCTCAAGGACACAAAGAGGAAGGCTGAAAGAGATTTGAGCAGACTACAGATGTCCTTAGGAGGCTGAGGAGCAAATGGAGACACCCTAGATGGCATGGACGATGACAGTAAAAGCGCTCTGAAATGCAAACCTGCAGACATCTTTCTGAGAAAACGAGAAGGGAGTGATGGCCACTACAGAGGGCAAATGGGGTTGTGGTACCCAAAGAAGGTCTTGGGACATGCAATGACTGGGAACAAAGCTGTCACAAAAGGCTCGTAGAAATAAGAGACATCGGAACACAGGCAAAATGCTACCAAAATTCCATGAAGCACAAGCAAGATCTTGAGAGGCATTCTAGATGACATACACAAGAAAAACAATGCTCCTCTTCGGGAATAGAGATATTAGGAGCAGTGCAACTGCGACAAAAAGAGTCCACGGGGGGCTTACGGTGCTAACAGCATGCTGCGGTGAATACCCAAGAATGCGTGAGGCGTTGTGACATTATCAAAAGGATTCTGACGAGCAGCACAACCCAAATAATTCTCAAGGACATGATCCGGTCATACAGAAGGGATCTAATCAAATTACAGATGTGCTCAGGGGACCAGGAACTAAACAGCGGGATCCTAGCTAGCATATAGAACAAGATGACTGTTCTGGAGATTAAAGGTGACATAGGAAAGGTTATCTGAGAGTGAAAAGGGTTCAAAAATGCACAAGAGAGGCAAAAGATGGCTGTAGAGCATGAGGATGGCCCTGGGAGGCATCATCACAACTAGACCAGGATGCTGGGAGTGAAACAGACACAGGAGGCAGCTCTAAGACGCAATTTACAACTCAATAAGGGGTCCCAACAATGCACAGATCTCTACAGGGAACAAACAACTGCATCTAGAGACTCGAGATGGCATTAAATATGGTGACTGTTCTGGGACACATACAAACCCTGAGAGTGAGGGTTCAGCCTGAGTACAAGGGATGGAAAGAGAGCTGCAAAGTGTGCTGTGGCACACAGACAGCCTCAAGGAGGGTGAGGGGGGGGTGAGGGGTAAAAGACGTCTCTGGGACCTATCAGAAATTTAGACATAGACAGAAACAGAGGAATACTGACATAATGAGTAATGCGGAAGGAGATATGAACAGGATACATACACCCTCAGTTGACCAGGAAGTAAACAGCGGCACCATACATGACAGAGGTAAAAATAAGACTGTTCTGACCACAGTGGAAGTCTAGGGAAGAGTTGACTCAAAACAAAGATAGAAAGACTTCTAAAACAAGAGTCTAGAAAGGAAATACAGGCCAGAAAAACTTGTAATCCAAAAAGTGGTGGAAGGCAAAGAAGAGGTGGGAGGCCGGGGCCAGTAGAGGTCAGAAAAAAATGGAGGTCGAAAAAAGGGGGAGGCTGAAATGGGGTGGGAGATGCCATAAAAAAATGAGGCCGGAAAAAAGATGGGAGGCTGAGATGAGGTGGGAGACTGCAGGTCAGTAGAGGGTAGAAAAAATTGGATGCTGAAAGAAGGTTGGAGGCTGAAACTGGGCGGGAGTATGGAGAGCAGTAAAGGGCATAAAAATATCGAGGTCGAAAAAAGGTGGGAGTCTGAAACAGGGTGGGAGGCTGCAGGACAGTAGAGGTCAGAAAATATTGGAAGAACAAAAAAAGCACAAGGCTGAAATCGCATGGGAGGCTGGTAGGAATTATTGGAGACCGAAAAAAGGTGGTAGGCTGAACCAGGGTGTGAAGCCAGGAAAGTAGAGGCAAGAAAAAAGTGGAGGCTGCAAGAGGGAGGAAGGCAGGAATACCACAAGAAAGAGAGAGGTAGGGAGGCTGCAAGTTGGAGAGAGTTAGGGAGCCAAGCTGCAAAAGAGAGGGAGGCAGGCTGCAAGATGATGCAGGAGGGAGGGAAGCAGGAAAGCAGGCAAGGTGAAAGGGCTGCAAAAGGGAGGGAGTCAGGCAGGCAGGCTGCAAGAGGTTGAAAGTGGGAGGGAGGCAGGCAGGCAGGCTCCAAGAAGGAGGGAAACAGGCAGGCAGGCTCCAAGAAAGACGGAAACAGGCAGGCTGCAGGAGGCTGCAAATGGGAGAGAGGGAGGCAGGCAGGCAAGCTGCAAGAGGCTGCAAGAGGGAGGGAAACAGTCTGCAAGAGGAAGAGAGTCAGGCAGGCTGCAAGAGGGTGAAAGTGAGAGGGAGTCACGCAAGCAGACTGTAAGAAGTTGCAAGAGGCAGGTAGGCAGGCAGACTGCAAGAGACTGCAAAATGGAGGGAGGCAGACAGGTAAACTGCAAGCCGCTGCAAGTGGGAGGGAGGCAGGTAGGCTACAAGAGGCTGCAGGATGACGGGAGACAGGCAGGCAGGCTGCAAGAGGGAGGGAGGCTTGGCGTAAGTGAAGGGCGGGAAAAAGTGGAGGCGCACATGGAGTGGAAGGAGCAAAAGGACTGGCAGGCTGCAGGAAAGTGGAGGCCTAGACGCTACAGGGCAGATTTCTGCCAGGAAAGCGGAGATGCCGGAAGGCAGTGCACGCTCTGATGGGCATTAGTGTTTGAAAAGAGCTGGGAAGAGAAAAAGGGATGAGAGGCCCTGGTGGAATTAGAGACGGTGAAATCACTTAGAAAAGGAAGGGGGGGGGATCTACAGGCATATGTTGGAAGCAAAACAGGATCACAGAGCAAGACAGAGGAAGAGAGGTAATGATGGGTCGAGACTAGAAAGACAGAGAGAAATCACCTGTGGGGGGAAAGGAAGGTGGGAAGGAGGGAGAGCAAGGGACAGTCAAGAAGACAGAGGAATTGAAGGCATGAGAGAGCAACAGATCGAGAAAGGGAGAGGGATCGGGACGGGCTACAAGCTGAAAGGGAAAGGGCCACGGAGCAGAAGGGAAGGGCACGGGAGCTGGGCACGAGTTTATACTAGGAAAGAACACCACCGAGAGGGGTATGGATCTCTACAGGCAAAATGCTTGGCAGAGGATGGAGGACCGAGAGAAGAAGGGAAAAGGGGAAAAGGGACAGGCAGTGAGGAAGTGATGGAGAAAGAAACAGTAGCAACTGAGAGATGAGAAGAGGGACAAGTCCGAGGCAGAGAGGTGGAGAAAGAGCATCAAGCCAGGGATGGGAACAGGCCAGACGGATCAGGAGAGAGGAGGCAGCACTGAGGCATCCAGAAGACAGGTGAGCAACAGGGAGACAGAGAGCAGGAGACGACTGCGGAAGAAATAGAGACGGGGAGTGGGATGCTGGCCTAGAACCAACAAGAGCAACAGAGAGAAAGACAGACGGGTGGAGAATGAGAAAAGACAGAAGAGAGAACAAAAGAGAGAGATGAAGCAACCAACAGAATCAAATTCTTCCATCGATTCAATTCTTCAAAGAGCACATCAAGGCACGAATGCAGGCAGTGCAGAAAAGCTGCAAGAGACTTAAAAGAGAGGCTGGAGGAGAAATAAAGACCAGAAAAATGTGGTATCCAAAACGGGGTGGGAGGCTGAAACGGGGTGGGAGGCTGGAGGGCAGTAGAGGCCAGAAAAAAATGGAGGCCGAAAAGAGGTGGGAGGCTGAAACGCGATGGGAGGCTGGAGGGCAGTAGAGGCCAGTAAAAAATGGAGGCCGAAAAGAGGTGGGAGGCTGAAATGGGATGGGAGGCTGGAGGGCAGTAGAGGCCAGGAAAAAATGGAGGCCAAAAATAGGCGGGAGGCTGGAGGTCAGTAGAGGCCCGAAAAATTGGAGGCCGTGATAAAGTGGAAGGATGAAATGGAGTGGGAGGCTGGAGAGCAGTAGAGGCCATGAAAAAAATGGAGACAAAAAAAAAAATGGTGGGAGACTGAAACATAGTGGAAGCCTGCAGGGCAGTAGAGAGTAGAAAAACTTGGAGACCGATAAAAGGTGGGGTGTTGAAATGGAGTGTGAAGCCAGGGGCAGGTAGAGGCAAGAAAAATCTGAGATGGCAAGAGGGAGGAATGGAGGGAGGCAGGGTGGGAACGAGGAAGGCAGGCTGCAAAAGGCTGCAAAATGAAGAGAGGAAGTTATATAGGGAGGGAGTCAGGCTTCAAGAGAGAGGGAGGGAGGCATGCCTCAAGATGCTGGAAGAGGGAGGCAGGCAGGCAGTCTACAAGAGGCTGCAAGAGGGAGGGAGGGAGGCAAGCTGGCAGGGTGCAAGAGGCTGCAAGAGAGAGGGAGGCAGGCAGGCAGACTGAAAGAGGCTGCAAGACGGAGGAAAGAAGGTATATATGGAGGGAGGGTAAAAGGTAGGCTGCAAGAAGGAGGGAGGCATGCAAGTTAAAGAGGCTGAAAGAGGGAGGCATGCAGGCACGCTGCAAGAGGGAGGGAGGCAGGCAGGCCAGCAGGGTGCAAGAGGCTGCAAGAGGGAGGGAGGCAGGCAGGCCGCCAGGGTGCAAGAGGCTGCAAGAGGGAAGGATGCAGGCAGGCAGGGTGCAAGAAGCTGCAAGAGGGAGGGAGGCAGGCAGGCACGCTGCAAGAGGCTGCAAGAGGAAGGCAGGAAGGAAAGAGTAAGGGAGGGAGGCAGACAGGCTGCAAGACACTGAAAGTGGGTAGGAGGCAGTCAGGCAGGCTGCAAGAGGCTACAAGAGGTGGGGAGGCAGGCAGGCAGGGTGCAAGTGTCTGCAAGAGGCGGGGAGGAAGGCAGGCAGGCTGCAAGTGTCTGCAAGACAGAGAAAAGAAGGTATATATGGAGCGAGGGAAAAAGGTAGGCTGCAAGAAGGAGGGAGACATGCAAGTTAAAGAGGCTGAAAGAGGGAGGCATGGAGACAGTCTGCAAGAGGCTTCAAGAGGGCGGGAGGCAGGCAGCCAGGTTGCAAGATCAAGGGAGGCACGCAGGCAGGCATTGTGCAAGAGGATGCAAGAGGGAGGGAGGCAGACAGGCACACTGCAAGCGGGAGGGAGGAAGGCAGGCACACTGCAAGAGGGAGGGAGGAAGGCAGGCACACTGCAAGAGGCTGCAAGAGCGAGGGAGGCAGGCAAGCTGGAAGAGGGAGGGAAGGCCGCAGCCAGGAAGCATGCAAGAGGCTGCAAGAGGGATGGAAGCAAGCAGGCTGGCAGGGTGCAAGAGGCTGCAAGAGGGAGGGAGGCAGGCAGGCCAGCAGGGTGCAAGAGGCTGCAAGAGGGAGGGAGCAAGGCAGGCACGCTGCAAGAGGCTGCAAGAGGAAGGCAGGAAGGAAAGAGTAAGGGAGGGAGGCTGACAGGCACACTGCAAGAGGGAGGGAGGAAGGCAGGCACGCTGCTAGAGGCTGCAAGAGCGAGGGAGGCAGGCAAGCAAGCTGAAAATGACTGGAAGAGGGAGGGAAGGCCGCAGCCAGGAAGCATGCAAGAGGATGCAAGAGGGATGGAAGCAGGCAGGCTGGCAGGGTGGAAGAGGCTGCAAGAGGGGGGGAGACAGGCAGGCTGCAAGAGGCTGCAAGAGGGGGGGAGACAGGCAGGCTGCAAGAGGCTGCAAGAGGGGGGGAGACAGGCAAGAGTAAGGGAGGGGGGCAGGCAGGCTGCAAGGGTTTGAAAGTGGGTAGGAGGCAGTCAGGCAGGCTGCAAGAGTCTGCAAGAGGGGGGGAGGCAGGCAGGCTGCAAGAGGCTGCAAGAGGGGGGGAGACAGGCAAGAGTAAGGGAGGGGGGCAGGCAGGCTGCAAGGGTTTGAAAGTGGGTAGGAGGCAGTCAGGCAGGCTGCAAGAGTCTGCAAGAGGGGGGGAGGCAGGCAGGCTGCAAGAGGCTGCAAGAGGGGGGGAGCAAGGCAGGCAGGCAAGCGGCAAGAGGCTGCAAGAGGGAGGGAGCAGGCAAGAGTAATGGAGGGAGGCAGACAGGCTGCAAGAGTTTGAAAGTGGATAGGAGGCAGTCAGGCAGGCTGCAAGAGGCTGCAAGAGGGGGGGAGCAAGGCAGGCAGGCAAGCGGCAAGAGGCTGCAAGAGGGAGGGAGCAGGCAAGAGTAAGGGAGGGAGGCAGGCAGGCTGCAAGAGGTTGAAAGAGCGTAGGAGGCAGTCAGACAGGCTGCAAGATGCTACAGGAGGGGTGGAGGCAGGCAGGCAGGCTGCAGGAGGCTGCAAGATGTGGGGAGGCAGGCAGGCAGGCTGCAAGAGGGAGGGAGGCTTGGCGTAAGTGAAGGGCAGGAAAAAGTGGAGGCGCACATGGAGTGGAAGGAGCAAAATGACTGGCAGGCTGCAGGAAAGTGTAGGCCTAGACGCCACAGGGCAGATTTCTGCCAGGAAAGCGGAGATGCCGGAAGGCGGTGCACGCTCTGATGGGCATTAGTGTTTGAAAAGGGCTGGATAGCCAAAAAGGGATGAGAGACCCTGGTGGAATTAGAGACGGTGAAATCACTTAGAAAAGGAAGGGGGGGGGATCTACAGGCATATGTTGGAAGCAAAACAGGATCACGGAGCAAGACAGAGGAAGAGAGGTAATGATGGGTCGAGACTAGAAAGACAGAGAGAAATCACCTGTGCAGGGAAAGGAAGGTGGGAAGGAGGGAGAGCAAGGGACAGTCAAGAAGACAGAGGGATTGAAGGCATGAGAGAGCAACAGATTGAGAAAGGGAGAGGGATCGGGACGGGCTACAAGCTGAAAGGGAAAGGGCCACGGAGCAGAAGGGAAGGGCACGGGAGCTGGGCACGAGTTTATACTGGGAAAGAACACCACCGAGAGGGGTATGGATCTCTACAGGCAAAATGCTTGGCAGAGGATGGAAGACCAAGAGAAGAAGCGAAAAGGGGAAAAGGGACAGTCAGTGAGGAAGTGATGGAGAAAGAAACAGTAGCAACTGAGAGATGAGAAGAGGGACAGGTCCGAGGCAGAGAGGTGGAGAAAGAGCATCAAGCCAGGGATGGGAACAGGCCAGACGGATCAGGAGAGAGGAGGCAGCACTGAGGCATCCAGAAGACAGGTGAGCAACAGGGAGACAGAGAGCAGGAGACGACTGCGGAAGAAATAGAGATGGGGAGTGGGATGCTGGCCTAGAACCAACAAGAGCAACAGAGAGAAAGACAGACGGGTGGAGAACGAGAAAAGACAGAAGAGAGAACAAGAGAGAGAGATGAAGCAACCAACAGATTCAAATTCTTCCATCGATTCAATCCTTCAAAGAGCACATCAAGGCACGAATGCAGGCAGTGTAGAAAAGCTGCAAGAGACTTAAAAGAGAGGCTGGAGGAGAAATAAAGACCAGAAAAATGTGGTATCCAAAACGGGGTGGGACGCTGGAGGGCAGTAGAGGCCGGGAAAAAATGGAGGCCGAAAAGAGGTGGGAGGCTGAAATGGGATGGGAGGCTGGAGGTTAGTAGAGGCCAGGAAAAAATGGAGGCCGAAAATAGGTGGGAGGCTGAAACGGGGTGGGAGGCTGGAGGGCAGTAGAGGCCAGGAAAAAATGGAGGCCGAAAATAGGCGGGAGGCTGGAGAGCAGTAGAGGCCATGAAAAAAATGGAGACAAAAAAAAATGGTGGGAGACTGAATCATAGTGGAAGCCTGCAGGGCAGTAGAGAGTAGAAAAACTTGGAGACCGATAAAAGGTGGGGTGTTGAAATGGAGTGTGAAGCCAGGGGCAGGTAGAGGCAAGAAAAATCTGAGATGGCAAGAGGGAGGAATGGAGGGAGGCAGGGTGGGAACGAGGAAGGCAGGCTGCAAAAGGCTGCAAAATGAAGAGAGGAAGTTATATAGGGAGGGAGTCAGGCTTCAAGAGAGAGGGAGGGAGGCATGCCTCAAGATGCTGGAAGAGGGAGGCAGGCAGGCAGTCTACAAGAGGCTGCAAGAGGGAGGGAGGGAGGCAGGCAGACTGAAAGAGGCTGCAAGACGGAGGAAAGAAGGTATATATGGAGGGAGGGTAAAAGGTAGGCTGCAAGAAGGAGGGAGGCATGCAAGTTAAAGAGGCTGAAAGAGGGAGGCATGCAGGCACGCTGCAAGAGGGAGGGAGGCAGGCAGGCCAGCAGGGTGCAAGAGGCTGCAAGAGGGAGGGAGGCAGGCAGGCCGCCAGGGTGCAAGAGGCTGCAAGAGGGAAGGATGCAGGCAGGCAGGCAGGGTGCAAGAAGCTGCAAGAGGGAGGGAGGCAGGCAGGCACGCTGCAAGAGGCTGCAAGAGGAAGGCAGGAAGGAAAGAGTAAGGGAGGGAGGCAGACAGGCTGCAAGACACTGAAAGTGGGTAGGAGGCAGTCAGGCAGGCTGCAAGAGGCTACAAGAGGGGGGGAGGCAGGCAGGCAGGGTGCAAGTGTCTGCAAGAGGCGGGGAGGAAGGCAGGCAGGCTGCAAGTGTCTGCAAGACAGAGAAAAGAAGGTATATATGGAGCGAGGGAAAAAGGTAGGCTGCAAGAAGGAGGGAGACATGCAAGTTAAAGAGGCTGAAAGAGGGAGGCATGGAGACAGTCTGCAAGAGGCTTCAAGAGGGCGGGAGGCAGGCAGCCAGGTTGCAAGATCAAGGGAGGCACGCAGGCAGGCATTGTGCAAGAGGATGCAAGAGGGAGGGAGGCAGACAGGCACACTGCAAGCGGGAGGGAGGAAGGCAGGCACACTGCAAGAGGGAGGGAGGAAGGCAGGCACACTGCAAGAGGCTGCAAGAGCGAGGGAGGCAGGCAAGCTGGAAGAGGGAGGGAAGGCCGCAGCCAGGAAGCATGCAAGAGGCTGCAAGAGGGATGGAAGCAAGCAGGCTGGCAGGGTGCAAGAGGCTGCAAGAGGGAGGGAGGCAGGCAGGCCAGCAGGGTGCAAGAGGCTGCAAGAGGGAGGGAGGCAGGCAGGCACGCTGCAAGAGGCTGCAAGAGGAAGGCAGGAAGGAAAGAGTAAGGGAGGGAGGCAGACAGGCTGCAAGACACTGAAAGTGGGTAGGAGGCAGTCAGGCAGGCTGCAAGAGGCTACAAGAGGGGGGGAGGCAGGCAGGCAGGGTGCATGTGTCTGCAAGAGGCGGGGAGGAAGGCAGGCAGGCTGCAAGTGTCTGCAAGACAGAGAAAAGAAGGTATATATGGAGCGAGGGAAAAGGGTAGGCTGCAAGAAGGAGGGAGACATGCAAGTTAAAGAGGCTGAAAGAGGGAGGCATGGAGACAGTCTGCAAGAGGCTTCAAGAGGGCGGGAGGCAGGCAGCCAGGTTGCAAGATCAAGGGAGGCATGCAGGCAGGCATTGTGCAAGAGGATGCAAGAGGGAGGGAGGCAGACAGGCACACTGCAAAAGGGAGGGAGGAAGGCAGGCACGCTGCTAGAGGCTGCAAGAGCGAGGGAGGCAGGCAAGCAAGCTGAAAATGACTGGAAGAGGGAGGGAAGGCCGCAGCCAGGAAGCATGCAAGAGGCTGCAAGAGGGATGGAAGCAGGCAGGCTGGCAGGGTGCAAGAGGCTGCAAGAGGGGGGGAGACAGGCAGGCTGCAAGAGGCTGCAAGAGGGAGGGAGACAGGCAGGCTGCAAGAGGCTGCAAGAGGGGGGGAGACAGGCAGTCTGCAAGAGGCTGCAAGAGGGGGGGAGACAGGCAGTCTGCAAGAGGCTGCAAGAGGGGGGGAGACAGGCAAGAGTAAGGCAGGGGGGCAGGCAGGCTGCAAGGGTTTGAAAGTGGGTAGGAGGCAGTCAGGCAGGCTGCAAGAGTCTGCAAGAGGGGGGGAGGCAGGCAGGCTGCAAGAGGCTGCAAGAGGGGGGGAGCAAGGCAGGCAGGCAAGCGGCAAGAGGCTGCAAGAGGGAGGGAGCAGGCAAGAGTTATGGAGGGAGGCAGACAGGCTGCAAGAGTTTGAAAGTGGATAGGAGGCAGTCAGGCAGGCTGCAAGAGGCTGCAAGACGGGGGAGCAAGGCAGGCAGGCAAGCGGCAAGAGGCTGCAAGAGGGAGGGAGCAGGCAAGAGTAAGGGAGGGAGGCAGGCAGGCTGCAAGAGGTTGAAAGAGGGTAGGAGGCAGTCAGACAGGCTGCAAGATGCTACAGGAGGGGGGGAGGCAGGCAGGCAGGCTGCAGGAGGCTGCAAGATGTGGGGAGGCAGGCAGGCAGGCTGCAAGAGAGAGGGAGGCTTAGCGTAAGTGAAGGGCCGGAAAAAGTGGAGGCGCACATGGAGTGGAAGGAGCAAAATGACTGGCAGGCTGCAGGAAAGTGTAGGCCTAGACGCCACAGGGCAGATTTCTGCCAGGAAAGCGGAGATGCCGGAAGGCGGTGCACGCTCTGATGGGCATTAGCGTTTGAAAAGGGCTGGATAGCCAAAAAGGGATGAGAGGCCCTGGTGGAATTAGAGACGGTGAAATCACTTAGAAAAGAAAGGGGGGGGGGATCTACAGGCATATGTTGGAAGTAAAACAGGATCACGGAGCAAGACAGAGGAAGAGAGGTAATGATGGGTCGAGACTAGAAAGACAGAGAGAAATCACCTGTGCGGGGAAAGGAAGGTGGGAAGGAGGGAGAGCAAGGGACAGTCAAGAAGACAGAGGGATTGAAGGCATGAGAGAGCAACAGATCGAGAAAGGGAGAGGGATCGGGACGGGCTACAAGCTGAAAGGGAAAGGGCCACGGAGCAGAAGGGAAGGGCACGGGAGCTGGGCACGAGTTTGTACTAGGAAAGAACACCACCGAGAGGGGTATGGATCTCTACAGGCAAAATGCTTGGCAGAGGATGGAGGACCGAGAGAAGAAGGGAAAAGGGGAAAAGGAAGAGGCAGTGAGGAAGTGATGGAGAAAGAAACAGTAGCAACTGAGAGATGAGAAGAGGGACAGGTCCGAGGCAGAGAGGTGGAGAAAGAGCATCAAGCCAGGGATGGGAACAGGCCAGATGGATCAGGAAAGAGAGGAGGCAGCACTGAGGCATCCAGAAGACAGGTGAGCAACAGGGAGACAGAGAGCAGGAGACGACTGCGGAAGAAAAAGAGACGGGGAGTGGGATGCTGGCGTAGAACCAACAAGAGCAACAGAGAGAAAGACAGAAGGGTGGAGAAGGAGAAAAGACAGAAGAGAGAACAAGAGAGAGGGATGAAGCAATCAGTAGATTCAAAGTCTTCCATCGATTCAATTCTTCAAAGAGCACATCAAGGCAGGAACTCAGGCAGTGCAGAAAAGCTGCAAGAGACCTAAAAGAGAGGCTGGAAGGGAAATACAGGCCAGAAAAATGTGGTATCCAAAATGGGGTGTGAGGCTGGAGGGCCGTAGAGGCCAGAAAAAATTGGATGCCGACAAAAGGTGTGAGGCTGAATTGGGGTGGGTGGCCAGGGGGAGATAAAGGCCAAAAAAACGTGGGAAGCTGAAACATGGTGGGAGGCTGGCCGGGGGGGGGGGGGTAGAGACCAAAAAAAGTGGTGGCTGCAAGGGGGAGGGAGGCTTAGGGGAAGTTGAGGGCAGGAAAACATGGAGGCCAAACGGTGTGGAAGAACCAAAATGGGTGGGAGGCCCCGGGAAAGTAGGCCTTAGAATAAAGGGGAGTGTATTATGTGGAAACTATTTGGGGGCGGACAGTTTCAGTGGGACTGTTTTGGGGCCTAAATATTTCAGGGGGTATCGTTTCAGGGGAATTGATATGGAGGGTCTATTTCAGGGAGGCTATTTGGAGACTCCTTTGGGGAAGTATTTTGGTGGGTGTATTTAGGAGGGATATTTAACGGACGACTATCTGACTAGGGAGTATTTTAAGAGCAGAGTATTACAGGGGGATTATTTCCAGGGGGAAGTCTTTCGAGGGATCTATTTCAGAGGGAGTGCTTCAGGGGAGAGCATTTGAGGGGAGACTATTCCAGGAGAAAGGATTTGGGGAGGACCGTTTCTGGGGAGAACATTTTGGGGGGGGAGTACTGGTGGAGGTAGATTTTCCGGGGAGAGTGTTTTGTGGCAGGAGAGTTATGGCAGGTACTGTTTCAGGGGGACTATTTATTGGGGAAAACTATTTCAGGGGTACTGTGGAGGACTCTTCCTGGGGAAGTGTTATGGGAGGGACGGTTTCAGGGAGACTATTTCAGGGGGACGTATTTTGGGGAGGACTCTTTGGTTGCAGTCCTATTTCGAGGCGGGAGTGTTACAGGACAGACTATTTCAGAGGTGCTACTTTGAGGGTGTTTTGCCAATTATCAGGCCTAGCATAAAGGACACAGCCAGCCTCAAGATGAACCGATAACAAAATTAAATTTGACACTAAAGGGTTGCTACACGGGTGATCACTGGGGGTACAAGTCAATTGGGTTACACATAATTGACATCAATCACAACGATCCCAACAACGACACCGCACGACCAGCAATGGCTGCAATAAACAGTGAAATACAGTCTCCCATAGAAGGGATGGGAGACAACCAGGTCAACAAGCCAAATACATAAGAGCAAGAAAGGCAGATACTGAATCTCTACAAAGCCCACATTGACAAAAGCCAGACCTGAAGAGCCCAGTTCCAGGGAGTCGGGAGATCCTTCCCCAACAGAAAATTCTTCAGAATGCATCCACCACACAGACAGCCAGTCCACACTTCCTGCAAGTGGTCCCAGCTTTTATCCTCTCGATGGGACACCTGACCTGTCTTTACTTAATGCGGAACACCTGGGGCACATTTATCTAATGGCTCTCCCTGCAAAGCCAGAGGGAAGTTTAAAGGGAAACTCACCACCACTTTGTGAAGGACTGTGGAAATCACCCTTATGTCAACCTTAATTTAGGGCTTGGGGTTGAAACCCCAGCATTTCAGAGAGTGAGTTATTGCAGGAGGGACTCCTTCAGGGAGACTCTTTTGAAGGCACTATTTCAGGGGGGACTATTTGGGGAGGAACTGTTTCAGGCGGGGCTATTTCAAGGCAGGGGAGTGTTACTGGACAGACTATTTCAGAAGACTCTTTAGGGGCAGTATTTTCAGGGGTCCCAAAATGTGATGGGAGGCCACAGGAAAGAAGAGTCCACAGGACAAACATAGGCCAGAAACAAGTAGGTGCCAGTAGGGGGTGCACGTTCTGATGGGCATTCGAGTCTGAAAAGGGCTGGGAAGACAAAAAAAGAGTGGGAGGCCATGTGGGAATTACAAATGGAGAAATCACTAGCAAAAAAAAAAAAAAAAAGAGAAGTCCTGCGGGCACATGTTGGAGGAAAAACAGGTTGAGGGAGCAAGACAGAGGAAGAGAGATAATGATGGGCCGAGACTAGAAAGGCAGAGATAGAGAAATCAAATGTGGAGGGAAAGGAAGGTGGAAAGGAGGGAGAGCAAGAGAAGGTTAAAAAGGCAGAGAGCATAAGGGGAAGAGAGAGCAAGAGAGAGAGAAAGGGAGAGGGAGCGGGACGGGCTACAAATTGAAAGGGAAAAGGCCACGGAGCAGAAGGGAATGGAACAGGGATCTGGGCACAGGGTTATAGCAGGAAAGAGCACCACCGAGAGGGGTATGGATCTCTACAGGCAAAATGCTTGGCAGAGGATGGAGGACCGAGAGAAGAAGGGAAAAGGGGAAAAGGGACAGGCAGTGAGGAAGTGATGGAGAAAGAAACAGTAGCAACTGAGAGAGGAGAAGAGGGACAGGTCCGAGGCAGAGAGGTGGAGAAAGAGCATCAAGCCAGGGATGGGAACAGGCCAGACGGATCAGGAGAGAGGAGGCAGCACTGAGGCATCCAGAAGACAGGTGAGCAACAGGGAGACAGAGAGCAGGAGACGACTGCGGAAGAAATAGAGACGGGGAGTGGGATGCTGGCCTAGAACCAACAAGAGCAACAGAGAGAAAGACAGACGGGTGGAGAACGAGAAAAGACAGAAGAGAGAACAAGAGAGAGAGATGAAGCAACCAACAGATTCAAATTCTTCCATCGATTCAATTCTTCAAAGAGCACATCAAGGCACGAATGCAGGCAGTGTAGAAAAGCTGCAAGAGACTTAAAAGAGTGGCTGGAGGAGAAATAAAGACCAGAAAAATGTGGTATCCAAAACGGGGTGGGAGGCTGAAAGGGGGTGGGAGGCTGGAGGGCAGTAGAGGCCAGAAAAAAATGGAGGCCGAAAATAGGTGGGAGGCTGAAACGCGATGGGAGGCTGGAGGGCAGTAGAGGCCGGGAAAAAATGGAGGCCGAAAAGAGGTGGGAGGCTGAAAAGGGATGGGAGGCTAGAGGTTAGTAGAGGCCAGGAAAAAATGGAGGCCGAAAATAGGTGGGAGGCTGAAACGGGGTGGGAGGCTGGAGGGCAGTAGAGGCCAGGAAAAAATGGAGGCCGAAAATAGGTGGGAGGCTGAAACGGGGTGGGAGGCTGGAGGGCAGTAGAGGCCAGGAAAAAATGGAGGCCGAAAATAGGCGGGAGGCTGGAGAGCAGTAGAGGCCATGAAAAAAATGGAGACAAAAAAAAATGGTGGGAGACTGAAACATAGTGGAAGCCTGCAGGGCAGTAGAGAGTAGAAAAACTTGGAGACCGATAAAAGGTGGGGTGTTGAAATGGAGTGTGAAGCCAGGGGCAGGTAGAGGCAAGAAAAATCTGAGATGGCAAGAGGGAGGAATGGAGGGAGGCAGGGTGGGAAGGAGGAAGGCAGGCTGCAAAAGGCTGCAAAATGAAGAGAGGAAGTTATATAGGGAGGGAGTCAGGCTTCAAGAGAGAGGGAGGGAGGTATGCCTCAAGATGCTGGAAGAGGGAGGCAGGCAGGCAGTCTACAAGAGGCTGCAAGAGGGAGGGAGGGAGGCAAGCTGGCAGGGTGCAAGAGGCTGCAAGAGAGAGGGAGGCAGGCAGGCAGACTGAAAGAGGCTGCAAGACGGAGGAAAGAAGGTATATATGGAGGGAGGGTAAAAGGTAGGCTGCAAGAAGGAGGGAGGCATGCAAGTTAAAGAGGCTGAAAGAGGGAGGCATGCAGGCACGCTGCAAGAGGGAGGGAGGCAGGCAGGCCAGCAGGGTGCAAGAGGCTGCAAGAGGGAGGGAGGCAGGCAGGCAGGCAGGGTGCAAGAAGCTGCAAGAGGGAGGGAGGCAGGCAGGCACGCTGCAAGAGGCTGCAAGAGCGAGGGAGGCAGGCAAGCTGGAAGAGGGAGGGAAGGCCGCAGCCAGGAAGCATGCAAGAGGCTGCAAGAGGGATGGAAGCAAGCAGGCTGGCAGGGTGCAAGAGGCTGCAAGAGGGAGGGAGGCAGGCAGGCCAGCAGGGTGCAAGAGGCTGCAAGAGGGAGGGAGGCAGGCAGGCACGCTGCAAGAGGCTGCAAGAGGAAGGCAGGAAGGAAAGAGTAAGGGAGGGAGGCAGACAGGCTGCAAGACACTGAAAGTGGGTAGGAGGCAGTCAGGCAGGCTGCAAGAGGCTACAAGAGGGGGGGAGGCAGGCAGGCAGGGTGCATGTGTCTGCAAGAGGCGGGGAGGAAGGCAGGCAGGCTGCAAGTGTCTGCAAGACAGAGAAAAGAAGGTATATATGGAGCGAGGGAAAAAGGTAGGCTGCAAGAAGGAGGGAGACATGCAAGTTAAAGAGGCTGAAAGAGGGAGGCATGGAGACAGTCTGCAAGAGGCTTCAAGAGGGCGGGAGGCAGGCAGCCAGGTTGCAAGATCAAGGGAGGCACGCAGGCAGGCATTGTGCAAGAGGATGCAAGAGGGAGGGAGGCAGACAGGCACACTGCAAGCGGGAGGGAGGAAGGCAGGCACGCTGCTAGAGGCTGCAAGAGCGAGGGAGGCAGGCAAGCAAGCTGAAAATGACTGGAAGAGGGAGGGAAGGCCGCAGCCAGGAAGCATGCAAGAGGCTGCAAGAGGGATGGAAGCAGGCAGGCTGGCAGGGTGCAAGAGGCTGCAAGAGGGGGGGAGACAGGCAGGCTGCAAGAGGCTGCAAGAGGGGGGGAGACAGGCAAGAGTAAGGGAGGGGGACAGGCAGGCTGCAAGGGTTTGAAAGTGGGTAGGAGGCAGTCAGTCAGGCTGCAAGAGGCTGCAAGAGGGGGGGAGCAAGGCAGGCAGGCAAGCGGCAAGAGGCTGCAAGAGGGAGGGAGCAGGCAAGAGTAAGGGAGGGAGGCAGGCAGGCTGCAAGAGGTTGAAAGAGGGTAGGAGGCAGTCAGACAGGCTGCAAGATGCTACAGGAGGGGGGGAGGCAGGCAGGCAGGCTGCAGAAGTCTGCAAGATGTGGGGAGGCAGGCAGGCAGGCTGCAAGAGGAAGGGAGGCTTAGCGTAAGTGAAGGGCGGGAAAAAGTGGAGGCGCACATGGAGTGGAAGGAGCAAAATGACTGGCAGGCTGCAGGAAAGTGTAGGCCTAGACGCCACAGGGCAGATTTCTGCCAGGAAAGCGGAGATGCCGGAAGGCGGTGCACGCTCTGATGGGCATTAGTGTTTGAAAAGGGCTGGATAGCCAAAAAGGGATGAGAGGCCCTGGTGGAATTAGAGACGGTGAAATCACTTAGAAAAGGAAGGGGGGGGGATCTACAGGCATATGTTGGAAGCAAAACAGGATCACGGAGCAAGACAGAGGAAGAGAGGTAATGATGGGTCGAGACTAGAAAGACAGAGAGAAATCACCTGTGCGGGGAAAGGAAGGTGGGAAGGAGGGAGAGCAAGGGACAGTCAAGAAGACAGAGGGATTGAAGGCATGAGAGAGCAACAGATTGAGAAAGGGAGAGGGATCGGGACGGGCTACAAGCTGAAAGGGAAAGGGCCACGGAGCAGAAGGGAAGGGCACGGGAGCTGGGCACGAGTTTATACTGGGAAAGAACACCACCGAGAGGGGTATGGATCTCTACAGGCAAAATGCTTGGCAGAGGATGGAAGACCGAGAGAAGAAGCGAAAAGGGGAAAAGGGACAGGCAGTGAGGAAGTGATGGAGAAAGAAACAGTAGCAACTGAGAGATGAGAAGAGGGACAGGTCCGAGGCAGAGAGGTGGAGAAAGAGCATCAAGCCAGGGATGGGAACAGGCCAGACGGATCAGGAGAGAGGAGGCAGCACTGAGGCATCCAGAAGACAGGTGAGCAACAGGGAGACAGAGAGCAGGAGACGACTGCGGAAGAAATAGAGACGGGGAGTGGGATGCTGGCCTAGAACCAACAAGAGCAACAGAGAGAAAGACAGACGGGTGGAGAACGAGAAAAGACAGAAGAGAGAACAAGAGAGAGAGATGAAGCAACCAACAGATTCAAATTCTTCCATCGATTCAATCCTTCAAAGAGCACATCAAGGCACGAATGCAGGCAGTGTAGAAAAGCTGCAAGAGACTTAAAAGAGAGGCTGGAGGAGAAATAAAGACCAGAAAAATGTGGTATACAAAACGGGGTGGGAGGCTGGAGGGCAGTAGAGGCCAGAAAAAAATGGAGGCCGAAAATAGGTGGGAGGCTGAAACGCGATGGGACGCTGGAGGGCAGTAGAGGCCGGGAAAAAATGGAGGCCGAAAAGAGGTGGGAGGCTGGAGGTTAGTAGAGGCCAGGAAAAAATGGAGGCCGAAAATAGGTGGGAGGCTGAAACGGGGTGGGAGGCTGGAGGGCAGTAGAGGCCAGGAAAAAATGGAGGCCGAAAATAGGCGGGAGGCTGGAGAGCAGTAGAGGCCATGAAAAAAATGGAGACAAAAAAAATCGTGGGAGACTGAAACATAGTGGAAGCCTGCAGGGCAGTAGAGAGTAGAAAAACTTGGAGACCGATAAAAGGTGGGGTGTTGAAATGGAGTGTGAAGCCAGGGGCAGGTAGAGGCAAGAAAAATCTGAGATGGCAAGAGGGAGGAATGGAGGGAGGCAGGGTGGGAACGAGGAAGGCAGGCTGCAAAAGGCTGCAAAATGAAGAGAGGAAGTTATATAGGGAGGGAGTCAGGCTTCAAGAGAGAGGGAGGGAGGCATGCCTCAAGATGCTGGAAGAGGGAGGCAGGCAGGCAGTCTACAAGAGGCTGCAAGAGGGAGGGAGGGAGGCAAGCTGGCAGGGTGCAAGAGGCTGCAAGAGAGAGGGAGGCAGGCAGGCAGACTGAAAGAGGCTGCAAGACGGAGGAAAGAAGGTATATATGGAGGGAGGGTAAAAGGTAGGCTGCAAGAAGGAGGGAGGCATGCAAGTTAAAGAGGCTGAAAGAGGGAGGCATGCAGGCACGCTGCAAGAGGGAGGGAGGCAGGCAGGCCAGCAGGGTGCAAGAGGCTGCAAGAGGGAGGGAGGCAGGCAGGCCGCCAGGGTGCAAGAGGCTGCAAGAGGGAAGGATGCAGGCAGGCAGGCAGGGTGCAAGAAGCTGCAAGAGGGAGGGAGGCAGGCAGGCACGCTGCAAGAGGCTGCAAGAGGAAGGCAGGAAGGAAAGAGTAAGGGAGGGAGGCAGACAGGCTGCAAGACACTGAAAGTGGGTAGGAGGCAGTCAGGCAGGCTGCAAGAGGCTACAAGAGGGGGGGAGGCAGGCAGGCAGGGTGCATGTGTCTGCAAGAGGCGGGGAGGAAGGCAGGCAGGCTGCAAGTGTCTGCAAGACAGAGAAAAGAAGGTATATATGGAGCGAGGGAAAAAGGTAGGCTGCAAGAAGGAGGGAGACATGCAAGTTAAAGAGGCTGAAAGAGGGAGGCATGGAGACAGTCTGCAAGAGGCTTCAAGAGGGCGGGAGGCAGGCAGCCAGGTTGCAAGATCAAGGGAGGCACGCAGGCAGGCATTGTGCAAGAGGATGCAAGAGGGAGGGAGGCAGACAGGCACTGTGCAAGAGGATGCAAGCGGGAGGGAGGAAGGCAGGCACACTGCAAGCGGGAGGGAGGAAGGCAGGCACACTGCAAGCGGGAGGGAGGAAGGCAGGCACACTGCAAGCGGGAGGGAGGAAGGCAGGCACACTGCAAGCGGGAGGGAGGAAGGCAGGCACACTGCAAGCGGGAGGGAGGAAGGCAGGCACACTGCAAGCGGGAGGGAGGAAGGCAGGCACACTGCAAGCGGGAGGGAGGAAGGCAGGCACACTGCAAGAGGCTGCAAGAGCGAGGGAGGCAGGCAAGCAAGCTGAAAATGACTGGAAGAGGGAGGGAAGGCCGCAGCCAGGAAGCACGCAAGAGGCTGCAAGAGGGATGGAAGCAGGCAGGCTGGCAGGGTGCAAGAGGCTGCAAGAGGGGGGGAGGCAGGCAGGCTGCAAGAGGGTGCAAGAGGGAGGGAGGGAGGGAGGCAGTCTGTAAGATGTAGGGAGGGAGGGAGGGAGGCAAGCTGGCAGGGTGCAAGAGGCTGCAAGAGGGAGGGAGGCTTGGCTAATTGAAGGGCGGGAAAAAGTGGAGGCGCACATGGAGTGGAAGGAGCAAAATGACTGGCAGGCTGCAGGAAAGTGTAGGCCTAGACGCCACAGGGCAGATTTCTGCCAGGAAAGCGGAGATGCCGGAAGGCGGTGCACGCTCTGATGGGCATTAGTGTTTGAAAAGGGCTGGATAGCCAAAAAGGGATGAGAGGCCCTGGTGGAATTAGAGATGGTGAAATCACTTAGAAAAGGAAGGGGGGGGGGGGGGATCTACAGGCATATGTTGGAAGCAAAACAGGATCACGGAGCAAGACAGAGGAAGAGAGGTAATGATGGGTCGAGACTAGAAAGACAGAGAGAAATCACCTGTGCGGGGAAAGGAAGGTGGGAAGGAGGGAGAGCAAGGGACAGTCAAGAAGACAGAGGGATTGAAGGCATGAGAGAGCAACAGATTGAGAAAGGGAGAGGGATCGGGACGGGCTACAAGCTGAAAGGGAAAGGGCCACGGAGCAGAAGGGAAGGGCACGGGAGCTGGGCACGAGTTTATACTGGGAAAGAACACCACCGAGAGGGGTATGGATCTCTACAGGCAAAATGCTTGGCAGAGGATGGAGGACCGAGAAAAGAAGGGAAAAGGGGAAAAGGAAGAGGCAGTGAGGAAGTGATGGAGAAAGAAACAGTAGCAACTGAGAGATGAGAAGAGGGACAGGTCCGAGGCAGAGAGGTGGAGAAAGAGCATCGAGCCAGGGATGGGAACAGGTCAGACGGATCAGGAAAGCCAGGAGGCAGCACTGAGGCATCCAGAAGTCAGGTGAGCAACAGGGAGGCAGAGAGCAGGAGACGACTGCGGAAGAAATAGAGACAGGGAGTGGGATGCTGGCCTAGAACCAACAAGAGCAACAGAGAGAAAGACAGACGGGAGGAGAATGACAAAAGACAGAAGAGAGAACAAGAGAGAGAGGGAGAGATGAAGCAATCAGTAGATTCAAATTCTTCCATCAATTCAATTCTTCGAAGAGCACATCAAGGCACAAATGCAGGCAGTACAGAAAAGCTGCAAGAGACCTAAAAGAGAGGCTGGAAGAGAAATAAAGACCAGAAAAAGGTGGTATCCGAAACAGGGTGGGAGGCTGAAACGGGGTGGGAGGCTGGAGGGCAGTAGAGGCCAGAAAAAATTGGAGGCTGGAAATAGGTGGGAGGCTGAACCCGAGTGGGAGGCTAGTGGGTAGTAGAGGCCAGGGAAAAATGGAGGCCGGAAAAAGTGTGGGAGACTGAAAAGGGGTGGGAGGCTGGAGAGCAGTAGAGCTCAGAAAAAAATGGAGGCAAAAACTAAAGGTTGGAGACTGAAACGGGGTGGAAGCCTGCAGGACAGTACGGAGTAGAAAATATTGGAGGCCGAGAAAGGGTGGGATGTTGGAGTGTGAAGCCAGGGGCAGGTAGAGGCAAGAAAAGTCAGAGGTGGGAGGAAGGGATGGATGGAGGCAGGCTGCAAGAGGGAGGAAGTGAGGGAGGGAAGGAGGAAGGCAGGCTGCAGGAGGCTGCAAGAGGCTGCAAAATAGAGGGAGAAAGTTAATACGGAGGCAGGCAGGCTTCAAGAGAAAGGGAGGGAGGCAGGCAGACAGTCTGCAAGAGTCTGCAAGACGGAGGGAGTGAGGGAGGGAGGCAGGCAGGTTGCAAGAGGCTGCAAGAGGGAGAGAGGCATGCTACAAGATAAAGGGAGACAGGCAGGTATTGTGCAAGAGGGAGGGAGACAGGCAGGCATCGTGCAAGAGGATGCAAGAAGGATGGAGGCAGGCAGGCAGGCTGCAAGAGGGAGCAAAGAAGGTATATGTGGAGGGAGGGAGGACGGTAGGCTGCAAGAAGGAGGGAGGCATGCAAGTTACAAGAGGCTGAAAGAGGGAGGCCGGCAGGCATGCTGCAAGAGGAGGGGAGGCAGGCAGGCTACAAGAGGCACAGAGTCATGCAGACTGCAAGAGGCTGCAAGTGGGAGGGAGGCAGGCAAGAAGGCTGCAAGATCCTGCAAGAAGAAGGGAGGGAGGCAGGCAGGCAAGTTGCAAGAGACTGCAAGACTGAGGGGGGGATGCAGGCAGGTAAGCAGCGAGAGTCTGCAAGAGGGAGGGACAAAGGTAGATCTGGAGGAAGGGAGGGAGGCAGGCAGGCTGCAAGAGGGAGGCAGGCAAGCAAGCTGCAAGGGGCTGCAAGAGGGAGTGAGGCAGGCAGGCAGGCTGTAGGATGCTGTAGGAGGAAGTCTCAGGGAGACTATTTCAGGGGGACGTATTTTGGGGAGGACTCTTTGGTTGCAGTCCTATTTCGAGGCGGGAGTGTTACAGGACAGACTATTTCAGGGGTGCTACTTTGAGGGTGTTTTGCAATTATCAGGCCTAGCATAAAGGACACAGCCAGCCTCAAGATGAACCAATAACCAAATTAAATTTGACACTAAAGGGTTGGTACACGGGTGATCACAGGGGAGTACAAGTCAATTGGGTTACACATAATTGACATCAATCACAACGATCCCAACAACGACACCGCACGACCAGCAATGGCTGCAATGAACTGTGAAATACAGTCTCCCATAGAAGGGATGGGAGACAACCAGGTCAACAAGCCAAATATATAAGACCAAGAAAGGCAGATGCTGAATCTCTACAAAGCCCACATTGACAAAAGCCAGACCTGAAGAGCCCAGTTCCAGGGAGTCGGGAGGTCCTTCCCCAACAGAAAATTCTTCAGAATGCATCCACCACACAGACAGCCAGTCCACACTTCCTGCAAGTGGTCCCAGCTTTTATCCTCTCGATGGGACACCTGACCTGTCTTTACTTAATGCGGAACACCTGGGGCACATTTACCTAATGGCTCTCCCTGCAAAGCCAGAGGGAAGTTTAAAGGGAAACTCACCACCACTTTGTGAAGGATTGTGGAAATCACCCCTATGTCAAACTTAATGTGGGGCTTGGGGTTGAAACCCCACCATTTCAGAGGGGCACGAGTTTAAGGGGGAATATTTTGGGGGGATTATTTCAGAGACTGAGTTCTTACAGGACAGGCTATTTCAGAGAGTGAGTTATTGCGGGAGGGACTCCTTCAGGGAGACTCTTTTGAAGGCACTATTTCAGGGGGGACTATTTTGGGAGGAACTGTTTCAGGCGGGGCTATTTCAAGGCAGGGGAGTGTTACTGGACAGACTATTTCAGAAGACTCTTTAAGGGCAGTATTTTCAGGGGTCCCAAAATGTGGTGGAAGGCCACAGGAAAGAAGAGTCCACAGGACAAACATAGGCCAGAAACAAGTAGGTGCCGGAAGGGGTTGCACGTTCTGATGGGCATTAGAGTCTGAAAAGGGCTGGGAAGACAAAAAAGAGAGGGAGGCCACGTGGGAATAACAAATGGAGAAATCACTAGAAAAAAAAAGAAGGAGAAGTCCTGCGGGCACATGTTGGAAGAAAAACAGGGTCAGGGAGCAAGACAGAGGAAGAGAGATAATGATGGGTCGAGACTAGAAAGAGAAAATCAACTGTGGGGGGAAAGGAAGGTGGGAAGGAGGGAGAGCAAGGGACAGTCAAGAAGACAGAGGGATTGAAGGCATGAGAGAGCAACAGATTGAGAAAGGGAGAGGGATCGGGACAGGCTACAAGCTGAAAGGGAAAGGGCCACGGAGCAGAAGGGAAGGGCACGGGAGCTGGGCACGAGTTTATACTGGGAAAGAACACCACCGAGAGGGGTATGGATCTCTACAGGCAAAATGCTTGGCAGAGGATGGAGGACCGAGAGAAGAAGGGAAAAGGGACAGGCAGTGAGGAAGTGATGGAGAAAGAAATACTAGCAACTGAGAGATGAGAAGAGGGACAGGTCCGAGGCAGAGAGGTGGAGAAAGAGCATCGAGCCAGGGATGGGAACAGGTCAGACGGATCAGGAAAGAGAGGAGGAAGCATGGAGGCAGCATTGAGGCATCCAGAAGACAGGTGAGCAACAGGGAGACAGAGAGCAGGAGAGGACTGCGGAAGAAATAGAGACAGGGAGTGGGATGCTGGCCTAGAGCCAACAAGAGCAACAGAGAGAAAGACGGGTGGAGAATGAGAAAAGACAGAAGCGAGAACAAGAGAGAGAGAGAGGAAGCAATCAGTAGATGCAAATTCTTCCATCGATTCAATTCTTCAAAGAGCACATCAAGGCAGGAATGCAGGCAGTGCAGAAAAGATGCAAGAGATCTATAAGTGAGGCTGGAAGAGAAATAAACACCAGAAAAAGGTGGTATCCGAAACGGGGTGGGAGGCTGGAGGGCAGTAGAGGCCAGAAAAAATAGAGGCCGAAAAGGGGTGGGAGGCCAGGAAAAAAATGGAGGCCAAAAAAAAAAAAAAAAAAGGTGGGCGGCTGAAACGGGGATGAAGCCTGCAAAGCAGTGGAGAGTAGAAAAATTGGAGGCCAAGAAATGGTGGGAGGTTGAACTGGAGTGTCAAGCCAAGGGCAGGTAAAGACAGGAAAAAACAGAGGTGGCAAGAGGAAGCGAGGACGGGAGGGAGGGAAGGAGGAAGGCAGGCTGCAAGAGGCTGCAAAATGAAGGCAGGAAGTTATATAGGGAGGCTGGCAGGCTTCAAGAGAGAGGAAGGGAGGCCGTAAGAGGCTGAAAAAGGGAGGCAGGCAGGTAGGCTGCAAGATGGAGGAAGTGAGGGAGGTAGGCAATCTGCAAGAGGAGGGAGGGAGGCAGGCTGCAAGAGGAGGGAGGGAGGCAAGCAGGCTGGTAGAGGGAGGGAGGGAGGCAAGCAGGCAGGCTGCAAGATGATGCAAGAGGGAGGGAGGCAGGCAGGCATGCTGCAAGAGGCTGCAAGAGAGAGGAAGGCAGGCTGCAAGAGGGAGAAAGGCAGCCAGGCAGGCATTGTAGAAGAGGATGCAAGAGGGAGGGAAACATGGAGGCAGGCAGGCAAGAGGAATGGAGGCAGGCAGGCTGCAAGAGGCTGCAAGAGGGAGAGAGGCAGGCAGGCAGGCAAGCTGCAGGAGGCCGCAAGAGGGAGAGAGGCAGGCTGCAAGATAAAGGGAGAAAGGCAGGTATTGTGCAAGAGGCTGCAAGAGGGAGGGAGGCAGGCAGGCCAGCTGCAAGAGGCTGCAAGAGGGAGGGAGGCAGGGCGCAAGACCTCTTTGCAAATGGTAGGGAGGCAGGCAGGCTGCAAGAGGCTGTAAGAGGAAGGCAGGAAGGCAGGAGGAAGGGAGGCAGACAGGCAGGTTGCAAGGGGCTGCAAGAGGGAGGGAAGCAGACAGGCAGGCATTGTGCAAGAGGCTGCAAGAATGAGGGAGTCTGGCAGGCAGGGTACAAGAGGCTGCAAGAATGAGGGAGTCTGGCAGGCAGGGTACAAGAGGCTGCAAGAATGAGGGAGTCTGGCAGGCAGGGTACAAGAGGCTGCAAGAATGAGGGAGTCTGGCAGGCAGGCAGGGTGCAAAAGGCTGTAAGAGGTAGAGAGGCAGGCAGGTAGACATTGTGCAAGAGGATGTCAGAGGAAGGGAAGCAGACAGGGAGGGTTCCAGAGGCTGCAAGAAGGAGGGAGACAGGCAGGCAGGCTGCAAGAGGCTGAGAGAGGCTGCAAGAGAAAGGGAGGCAGGCAGGCAGACTGGCTGCAAGATACTGCAGGAGGAAGGGAGACAGGTAGGCAGGCTGCAAGATGGAGGGAGGCTTGGCGTAAGTGAAGGGCAGGAAAAAGTGGAGGCCCAAATAGAGTGGAAGGAGCAAAAGGACTGGCAGGCTCCACGAAAGTGGAGGCCTAGACGCCACAGGGCAAATTTCTGCCAGGAAAGCGGAGATGCCGGAAGGCGGTGCACGCTCTGATGGGCATTAGTGTTTGAAAAGGGCTGGGAAGACAAAAAGGGATGAGAGGCCCTAGTGGAATTAGAGATGGTGAAATCACTTAGAAAAGGAAGGGGGGGGATCTACAGACATATGTTGGAAGCAAAACAGGATCACGGAGCAGGACAGAGGAAGAGAGGTAATGATGGGTCGAGACTAGAAAGACAGAGAGAAATCAACCGTGGGGGGAAAGGAAGGTGGGAAGGAGGGAGAGCAAGGGACAGTCAAGAAGACAGAGGGATTGAAGGCATGAGAGCGCAACAGATTGAGAAAGGGAGAGTGCTCGGGACAGGCTACAAGCTGAAAGGGAAAGGGCCACAGAGCAGAAGGGAAGGGCACGGGAGCTGGGCACGAGTTTATACTGGGAAAGAACACCACCGAGAGGGGTATGGATCTCTACAGGCAAAATGCTTGGCAGAGGATGGAGGACCGAGAGAAGAAGGGAAAAGGGACAGGCAGTGAGGAAGTGATGGAGAAAGAAACACTAGCAACTGAGAGATGAGAAGAGGGACAGGTCCGAGGCAGAGAGGTGGACAAAGAGCATCGAGCCAGGGATGGGAACAGGTCAGATGGATCAGGAAAGAGAGGAGGAAGCATGGAGGCAGCATTGAGGCATCCAGAAGACAGGTGAGCAACAGTGAGACAGAGAGCAGGAGACGACTGCGGAAGAAATAGAGACAGGGAGTGGAATGCTGGCCTAGAACCAACAAGAGCAACAGAGAGAAAGACAGCCGGGTTGAGAATGAGAAAAGACAGAAGAGAGAACAAGAGAGGGAGAGATGAAGCAATCAGTAGATTCAAATTCTTCCATCGATTCAATTCTTCAAAGAGCATCTCAAGGCAGGAGTGCAGGCAGTGCAGAAAAGATGCAAGAGACCTAAAAGTGAGGCTGGAAGAGAAATAAATACCAGAAAAATGTGGTATCCAAACGGGGTGGGAGGCTGAAACGGGTGGGAGGCTGGAGGGCAGTAGAGGCCAGAAAAATGGAGGCCGGAAAAAAAGTGGGAGGCTGAAAAGGGGTGGGAGGCTGGAGAGCAGTAGAGACCAGGAAAAAAATGGAGGCAAAAAAAAAAGGTGGGATGCTGAAACGGGGAGGAAGCCTGCAAAGCAGTGGAGAGTAGAAAAATTGGAGGCTGAGAAAAGGTGGGAGGCTGAACTGGAGTGTGAAGCCAAGGGCAGGTAAAGACAAGAAAAAAGAGAGGTGTCAAGAGGAAGCGAGGATGGGAGGGAGGGAAGGAGGAAGGCAGGCTGCAAGAGGCTGCAAAATGAAGGCAGGAAGTTATATAGGGAGGCTGGCAGGCTTCAAGAGAGAGGAAGGGAAGCCGTAAGAGGGTGAAAAAGGGAGGCAGGCATGTAGGCTGCAAGGCGGAGGAAGTGTGGGAGGTAGGCAGTCTGCAAGAGGAGGGAGGGAGGCAGGCAAGCAGGCTGCAAGAGGAGGGAGGGAGGCAAGCAGGCTGATAGAGGGAGGGAGGGAGGCAAGCAGGCTGATAGAGGGAGGGAGGGAGGCAAGCTGGCAGGGTGCAAGAGACTGCAAGAGGGAGGGAGGCAGGCAGGCATGCTGCAAGAGGCTGCAAGAGAGAGGAAGGCAGGCTGCAAGAGGGAGAAAGGCAGCCAGGCAGGCATTGTAGAAGAGGATGCAAGAGGGAGGGAAACATGGAGGCAGGCAGGCAAGAGGAATGGAGGCAGGCAGGCTGCAAGAGGCTGCAAGAGAGGGGGAGGCAGGCAGACAAGCTGCAAGAAAATGTAAGGTGGAGGGAGACAGGCAGACAGACATGCTGTAAGAGGGAGGGAGGCAGGCAGGCAAGAGGAAGGGAGGCAGGCAGGCAGGCTGCAAGAGGCTGCAAGAGGGAGAGAGGCAGGCAGGCAGGCAAGCTGCAGGAGGCCGCAAGAGGGAGAGAGGCAGGCTGCAAGATAAAGGGAGAAAGGCAGGTATTGTGCAAGAGGCTGCAAGAGGGAGGGAGGCAGGCAGGCCAGCTGCAAGAGGCTGCAAGAGGGAGGGAGGCAGGCAGGCCAGCTGCAAGAGGCTGCAAGAGGGAGGGAGGCAGGCAGGCCAGCTGCAAGAGGGAGGAGGCAGTCAGGCAGGGCGCAAGACCTCTTTGCAAATGGTAGGGAGGCAGGCAGGCTGCAAGAGGCTGTAAGAGGAAGGGAGGCAGACAGGCAGGTTGCAAGGGGCTGCAAGAGGGAGGGAAGCAGACAGGCAGGCATTGTGCAAGAGGATGCAAGAATGAGGGAGTCTGGCAGGCAGGGTACAAGAGGCTGCAAGAATGAGGGAGTCCGGCAGGCAGGCAGGGTGCAAAAGGCTGTAAGAGGTAGAGAGGCAGGCAGGTAGACATTGTGCAAGAGGATGTCAGAGGAAGGGAAGCAGACAGGGAGGGTTCCAGAGGCTGCAAGAAGGAGGGAGACAGGCAGGCAGGCTGCAAGAGGCTGAGAGAGGCTGCAAGAGAAAGGGAGGCAGGCAGGCAGACTGGCTGCAAGATACTGCAGGAGGAAGGGAGACAGGTAGGCAGGCTGCAAGAGGGATGGAGGCTTGGCGTAAGTGAAGGGCAGGAAAAAGTGGAGGCCCAAATAGAGTGGAAGGAGCAAAAGGACTGGCAGGCTCCACGAAAGTGGAGGCCTAGACGCCACAGGGCAAATTTCTGCCAGGAAAGCGGAGATGCCGGAAGGAGGTGCACGCTCTGATGGGCATTAGTGTTTGAAAAGGGCTGGGAAGACAAAAAGGGATGAGAGGCCCTAGTGGAATTAGAGATGGTGAAATCACTTAGAAAAGGAAGGGGGGGGATCTACAGACATATGTTGGAAGCAAAACAGGATCACGGAGCAGGACAGAGGAAGAGAGGTAATGATGGGTCGAGACTAGAAAGACAGAGAGAAATCAACCGTGGGGGGAAAGGAAGGTGGGAAGGAGGGAGAGCAAGGGACAGTCAAGAAGACAGAGGGATTGAAGGCATGAGAGCGCAACAGATTGAGAAAGGGAGAGTGCTCGGGACAGGCTACAAGCTGAAAGGGAAAGGGCCACGGAGCAGAAGGGAAGGGCACGGGAGCTGGGCACGAGTTTATACTGGGAAAGAACACCACCGAGAGGGGTATGGATCTCTACAGGCAAAATGCTTGGCAGAGGATGGAGGACCGAGAGAAGAAGGGAAAAGGGACAGGCAGTGAGGAAGTGATGGAGAAAGAAACACTAGCAACTGAGAGATGAGAAGAGGGACAGGTCCGAGGCAGAGAGGTGGACAAAGAGCATCGAGCCAAGGAAGGGAACAGGTCAGACGGAACAGGAAAGAGAGGAGGAAGCATGGAGGCAGCATTGAGGCATCCAGAAGACAGGTGAGCAACAGGGAGACAGAGAGCAGGAGAGGACTGCGGAAGAAATAGAGACAGGGAGTGGGATGCTGGCCTAGAACCAACAAGAGCAACTGAGAAAAAGACGGGTGGAGAATGAGAAAAGACAGAAGCGAGAACAAGAGAGAGAGAGAGGAAGCAATCAGTAGATTCAAATTCTTCCATCGATTCAATTCTTCAAAGAGCACATCAAGGCACAAATGCAGGCAGTGTAGAAAAGCTGCAAGAGACCTAAAAGAGAGGCTGGTAGAGAAATAAAGACCAGAAAAAGGTGGTATCCGAAACGGGGTGGAAGGCTGAAACGGGGTGGGAGGCTGAAGGGCAGTAGAGGCCAGAAAAAATGGAGGCTTAAAAGGGGTGGGAGGCCGAAAAGGGGTGGGAGGCCAGGAAAAAAATGGAGGCCAAAAAAAAAAAAGGTGGGCGGCTGAAACAGGGATGAAGCCTGCAAAGCAGTGGAGAGTCGAAAAATTGGAGGCCGAGAAAAGGTGGGAGTTTGAACTGGAGTGTGAAGCCAAGGGCAGGTAAAGACAGGAAAAAACAGAGGTGGCAAGAGGAAGCGAGGACGGGAGGGAGGGAAGGAGGAAGGCAGGCTGCAAGAGGCTGCAAAATGAAGGCAGGAAGTTATATGGGGAGGCTGGCAAGCTTCAAGAGAGAGGAAAGGAGGCCGTAAGAGGCTGAAAAAGGGAGGCAGGCAGGTAGGCTGCAAGATGGAGGAAGTGAGGGAGGTAGGCAATCTGCAAGAGGAGGGAGGGAGGCAGGCAGGCTGCAAGAGGGAGGGAGGGAGGCAGGCAGGCTGCAAGAGGGAGGGAGGGAGGCAGGCAGGCAGGGTGCAAGAGACTGCAAGAGGGAGGGAGGCAGGCAGGCTGCAAGATGATGCAAGAGGGAGGGAGGCAGGCAGGCATGCTGCAAGAGGCTGCAAGAGAGAGGAAGGCAGGCTGCAAGAGGGAGAAAGGCAGCCAGGCAGGCATTGTAGAAGAGGATGCAAGAGGGAGGGAAACATGGAGGCAGGCAGGCAAGAGGAATGGAGGCAGGCATGCTGCAAGAGGCTGCAAGAGAGGGGGAGGCAGGCAGACAAGCTGCAAGAAAATGTAAGGTGGAGGGAGACAGGCAGACAGACATGCTGCAAGAGGCTGTAAGAGGGAGGGAGGCAGGCAGGCAGGCAAGAGGAAGGGAGGCAGGCAGGCAGGCCGCAAGAGGGAGAGAGGCAGGCAGGCAAGCTGCAGGAGGCCGCAAGAGGGAGAGAGGCAGGCAGGCAAGCTGCAGGAGGCCGCAAGAGGGAGAGAGGCAGGCAGGCAAGCTGCAGGAGGCCGCAAGAGGGAGAGAGGCAGGCAGGCAAGCTGCAGGAGGCCGCAAGAGGGAGAGAGGCAGGCAGGCAAGCTGCAGGAGGCCGCAAGAGGGAGAGAGGCAGGCAGGCAAGCTGCAGGAGGCCGCAAGAGGGAGAGAGGCAGGCTGCAAGATAAAGGGAGAGAGGCAGGCAGGCAAGCTGCAGGAGGCCGCAAGAGGGAGAGAGGCAGGCTGCAAGAGGGAGGGAGGCAGGCAGGCCAGCTGCAAGAGGCTGCAAGAGGGAGGGAGGCAGGCAGGCCAGCTGCAAGAGGCTGCAAGAGGGAGGGAGGCAGGCAGGCCAGCTGCAAGAGGCTGCAAGAGGGAGGGAGGCAGGCAGGCCAGCTGCAAGAGGCTGCAAGAGGGAGGGAGGCAGGCAGGCCAGCTGCAAGAGGCTGCAAGAGGGAGGGAGGCAGGCAGGCCAGCTGCAAGAGGCTGCAAGAGGGAGGGAGGCAGTCAGGCAGGGTGAAAGGCCTCTTTGCAAATGGTAGGGAGGCAGGCAGGCTGCAAGAGGCTGTAAGAGGGTGGCAGGAAGGCAGGAGGAAGGGAGGCAGACAGGCAGGCATTGTGCAAGAGGATGCAAGAATGAGGGAGTCTGGCAGGCAGGGTACAAGAGGCTGCAAGAATGAGGGAGTCCGGCAGGCAGGCAGGGTGCAAAAGGCTGTAAGAGGTAGAGAGGCAGGCAGGTAGACATTGTGCAAGAGGATGTCAGAGGAAGGGAAGCAGACAGGGAGGGTTCCAGAGGCTGCAAGAAGGAGGGAGACAGGCAGGCAGGCTGCAAGAGGCTGAGAGAGGCTGCAAGAGAAAGGGAGGCAGGCAGGCAGACTGGCTGCAAGATACTGCAGGAGGAAGGGAGACAGGTAGGCAGGCTGCAAGAGGGATGGAGGCTTGGCGTAAGTGAAGGGCAGGAAAAAGTGGAGGCCCAAATAGAGTGGAAGGAGCAAAAGGACTGGCAGGCTCCACGAAAGTGGAGGCCTAGACGCCACAGGGCAAATTTCTGCCAGGAAAGCGGAGATGCCGGAAGGCGGTGCACGCTCTGATGGGCATTAGTGTTTGAAAAGGGCTGGGAAGACAAAAAGGGATGAGAGGCCCTAGTGGAATTAGAGATGGTGAAATCACTTAGAAAAGGAAGGGGGGGGATCTACAGACATATGTTGGAAGTAAAACAGGATCACGGAGCAGGACAGAGGAAGAGAGGTAATGATGGGTCGAGACTAGAAAGACAGAGAGAAATCAACCGTGGGGGGAAAGGAAGGTGGGAAGGAGGGAGAGCAAGGGACAGTCAAGAAGACAGAGGGATTGAAGGCATGAGAGCGCAACAGATTGAGAAAGGGAGAGTGCTCGGGACAGGCTACAAGCTGAAAGGGAAAGGGCCACGGAGCAGAAGGGAAGGGCATGGGAGCTGGGCATGAGTTTATACTGGGAAAGAACACCACCGAGAGGGGTATGGATCTCTACAGGCAAAATGCTTGGCAGAGGATGGAGGACCGAGAGAAGAAGGGAAAAGGGACAGGCAGTGAGGAAGTGATGGAGAAAGAAACACTAGCAACTGAGAGATGAGAAGAGGGACAGGTCCGAGGCAGAGAGGTGGACAAAGAGCATCGAGCCAAGGAAGGGAACAGGTCAGACGGAACAGGAAAGAGAGGAGGAAGCATGGAGGCAGCATTGAGGCATCCAGAAGACAGGTGAGCAACAGGGAGACAGAGAGCAGGAGAGGACTGCGGAAGAAATAGAGACAGGGAGTGGGATGCTGGCCTAGAACCAACAAGAGCAACTGAGAAAAAGACGGGTGGAGAATGAGAAAAGACAGAAGCGAGAACAAGAGAGAGAGAGAGGAAGCAATCAGTAGATTCAAATTCTTCCATCGATTCAATTCTTCAAAGAGCACATCAAGGCACAAATGCAGGCAGTGTAGAAAAGCTGCAAGAGACCTAAAAGAGAGGCTGGTAGAGAAATAAAGACCAGAAAAAGGTGGTATCCGAAACGGGGTGGAAGGCTGAAACGGGGTGGGAGGCTGAAGGGCAGTAGAGGCCAGAAAAAATGGAGGCCGAAAAGGGGTGGGAGGCCGAAAAGGGGTGGGAGGCCGAAAAGGGGTGGGAGGCCGAAAAGGGGTGGGAGGCCAGGAAAAAAATGGAGGCCAAAAAAAAAAAAGGTGGGCGGCTGAAACGGGGATGAAGCCTGCAAAGCAGTGGAGAGTAGAAAAATTGGAGGCCGAGAAAAGGTGGGAGGTTGAACTGGAGTGTGAAGCCAAGGGCAGGTAAAGACAGGATAAAACAGAGGTGGCAAGAGGAAGCGAGGACGGGAGGGAGGGAAGGAGGAAGGCAGGCTGCAAGAGGCTGCAAAATGAAGGCAGGAAGTTATATGGGGAGGCTGGCAAGCTTCAAGAGAGAGGAAAGGAGGCCGTAAGAGGCTGAAAAAGGGAGGCAGGCAGGTAGGCTGCAAGATGGAGGGAGGGAGGGAGGCAGGCAGGCTGCAAGATGGAGGGAGGGAGGGAGGCAGGCAGGCTGCAAGAGGGAGCGAGGGAGGGAGGCAGGCAGGCTGCAAGAGGGAGCGAGGGAGGGAGGCAGGCAGGCTGCAAGAGGGAGCGAGGGAGGCAGGCAGGCTGCAAGAGGGAGCGAGGGAGGCAGGCAGGCAGGCTGCAAGAGGGAGCGAGGGAGGCAGGCAGGCTGCAAGAGGGAGCGAGGGAGGCAGGCAGGCAGGCTGCAAGAGGGAGCGAGGGAGGCAGGCAGGCAGGCTGCAAGAGGGAGCGAGGGAGGGAGGCAGGCAGGCTGCAAGAGGGAGCGAGGGAGGGAGGCAGGCAGGCTGCAAGAGGGAGCGAGGGAGGGAGGCAGGCAGGCTGCAAGAGGGAGCGAGGGAGGGAGGCAGGCAGGCTGCAAGAGGGAGCGAGGGAGGGAGGCAGGCAGGCTGCAAGAGGGAGCGAGGGAGGCAGGCAGGCTGCAAGAGGGAGCGAGGGAGGCAGGCAGGCTGCAAGAGGGAGCGAGGGAGGCAGGCAGGCTGCAAGAGGGAGCGAGGGAGGCAGGCAGGCTGCAAGAGGGAGCGAGGGAGGCAGGCAGGCTGCAAGAGGGAGCGAGGGAGGCAGGCAGGCTGCAAGAGGGAGCGAGGGAGGCAGGCAGGCTGCAAGAGGGAGCGAGGGAGGCAGGCAGGCTGCAAGAGGGAGCGAGGGAGGCAGGCAGGCAGGGTGCAAGAGACTGCAAGAGGGAGGAAGGCAGGCTGCAAGAGGGAGAAAGGCAGCCAGGCAGGCATTGTAGAAGAGGATGCAAGAGGGAGGGAAACATGGAGGCAGGCAGGCAAGAGGAATGGAGGCAGGCAGGCTGCAAGAGGCTGCAAGAGAGGGGGAGGCAGGCAGACAAGCTGCAAGAAAATGTAAGGTGGAGGGAGACAGGCAGACAGACATGCTGCAAGAGGCTGTAAGAGGGAGGGAGGGAGGCAGGCAGGCAAGAGGAAGGGAGGCAGGCAGGCAGGCTGCAAGAGGCTGCAAGAGGGAGAGAGGCAGGCAGGCAAGCTGCAGGAGGCCGCAAGATGGAGAGAGGCAGGCAGGCAAGCTGCAGGAGGCCACAAGAGGGAGAGAGGCAGGCAGGCAAGCTGCAGGAGGCCACAAGAGGGAGAGAGGCAGGCAGGCAAGCTGCAGGAGGCCACAAGAGGGAGAGAGGCAGGCAGGCAAGCTGCAGGAGGCCACAAGAGGGAGAGAGGCAGGCAGGCAAGCTGCAGGAGGCCACAAGAGGGAGAGAGGCAGGCTGCAAGAGGGAGGGAGGCAGGCAGGCCAGCTGCAAGAGGCTGCAAGAGGGAGGGAGGCAGGCAGGCCAGCTGCAAGAGGCTGCAAGAGGGAGGGAGGCAGGCAGGCCAGCTGCAAGAGGCTGCAAGAGGGAGGGAGGCAGGCAGGCCAGCTGCAAGAGGCTGCAAGAGGGAGGGAGGCAGGCAGGCCAGCTGCAAGAGGCTGCAAGAGGGAGGGAGGCAGTCAGGCAGGGTGAAAGGCCTCTTTGCAAATGGTAGGGAGGCAGGCAGGCTGCAAGAGGCTGTAAGAGGGTGGCAGGAAGGCAGGAGGAAGGGAGGCAGACAGGCAGGTTGCAAGGGGCTGCAAGAGGGAGGGAAGCAGACACGCAGGCATTGTGCAAGAGGATGCAAGAATGAGGGAGTCTGGCAGGCAGGGTACAAGAGGCTGCAAGAATGAGGGAGTCCGGCAGGCAGGCAGGGTGCAAAAGGCTGTAAGAGGTAGAGAGGCAGGCAGGTAGACATTGTGCAAGAGGATGTCAGAGGAAGGGAAGCAGACAGGGAGGGTTCCAGAGGCTGCAAGAAGGAGGGAGACAGGCAGGCAGGCTGCAAGAGGCTGAGAGAGGCTGCAAGAGAAAGGGAGGCAGGCAGGCAGACTGGCTGCAAGATACTGCAGGAGGAAGGGAGACAGGTAGGCAGGCTGCAAGAGGGATGGAGGCTTGGCGTAAGTGAAGGGCAGGAAAAAGTGGAGGCCCAAATAGAGTGGAAGGAGCAAAAGGACTGGCAGGCTCCACGAAAGTGGAGGCCTAGACGCCACAGGGCAAATTTCTGCCAGGAAAGCGGAGATGCCGGAAGGCGGTGCACGCTCTGATGGGCATTAGTGTTTGAAAAGGGCTGGGAAGACAAAAAGGGATGAGAGGCCCTAGTGGAATTAGAGATGGTGAAATCACTTAGAAAAGGAAGGGGGGGGATCTACAGACATATGTTGGAAGCAAAACAGGATCACGGAGCAGGACAGAGGAAGAGAGGTAATGATGGGTCGAGACTAGAAAGACAGAGAGAAATCAACCGTGGGGGGAAAGGAAGGTGGGAAGGAGGGAGAGCAAGGGACAGTCAAGAAGACAGAGGGATTGAAGGCATGAGAGCGCAACAGATTGAGAAAGGGAGAGTGCTCGGGACAGGCTACAAGCTGAAAGGGAAAGGGCCACGGAGCAGAAGGGAAGGGCACGGGAGCTGGGCATGAGTTTATACTGGGAAAGAACACCACCGAGAGGGGTATGGATCTCTACAGGCAAAATGCTTGGGAGAGGGTGGAGGACCGAGAGAAGAAGGGAAAAGGGACAGGCAGTGAGGAAGTGATGGAGAAAGAAACAGTAGCAACTGAGAGATGAGAAGAGGGACAGGTCCGAGGCAGAGAGGTGGACAAAGAGCATCGAGCCAGGGATGGGAACAGGCCAGACGGATCAGGAAAGCCGGGAGGCAGCACTGAGGCATCCAGAAGTCAGGTGAGCAACAGGGAGGCAGAGAGCAGGAGAAGACTGCGGAAGAAATAGAGACAGGGAGTGGGATGCTGGCCTAGAACCAACAAGAGCAACAGAGAGAAAGACAGACGGGTGGAGAATGAGAAAAGACAGAAGAGAGAACAAGAGAGAGAGGGAGAGATGAAGCAATCAGTAGATTCAAATTCTTCCATCGATTCAATTCTTCAAAGAGCACATCAAGGCACAAATGCAGGCAGTGTAGAAAAGCTGCAAGAGACCTAAAAGAGAGGCTGGTAGAGAAATAAAGACCAGAAAAAGGTGGTATCCGAAACGGGGTGGAAGGCTGAAACGGGGTGGGAGGCTGAAGGGCAGTAGAGGCCAGAAAAAATTGGAGGCCGGAAATAGGTGGGAGGCTGAACCCGAGTGGGAGGCTAGAGGGTAGTAGAGGCCAGGGAAAAATGGAGGCCGGAAAAATGTGGGAGACTGAAAAGGGGTGGGAGGCTGGAGAGCAGTAGAGCTCAGAAAAAAATGGAGGCAAAAACAAAAGGCTGGAGACTGAAACGGGGTGGAAGCCTGCAGGGCAGTACAGAATAGAAAATATTGGAGGCCGAGAAAAGGTGGGAGGTTGAACTGGAGTGTGAAGCCAGGGGCACGTAGAGGCAAGAAAAGTCAGAGGTGGGAGGAAGGGAGGGATGGAGGCAGGCTGCAAGAGGGAGGAAGTGAGGGAGGGAAGGAGGAAGGCAGGCTGCAGGAGGCTGCAAGAGGCTGCAAAATAGAGGGAGAAAGTTAATACGGAGGCAGGCAGGCTTCAAGAGAAAGGGAGGGAGGCAGGCAGACAGTCTGCAAGAGTCTACAAGACGGAGGGAGTGAGGGAGGCAGGCTGCAAGAGGCTGCAAGAGGGAGAGAGGCATGCTACAAGATAAAGGGAGACAGGCAGGTATTGTGCAAGAGGGAGGGAGACAGGCAGGCATCGTGCAAGAGGATGCAAGAAGGATGGAGGCAGGCAGGCAGGCTGCAAGAGGGAGCAAAGAAGGTATATGTGGAGGGAGGGAGGACGGTAGGCTTCAAGAAGGAGGGAGGCATGCAAGTTACAAGAGGCTGAAAGAGGGAGGCCGGCAGGCATGCTGCAAGAGGAGGGGAGGCAGGCAGGTTATAAGAGGCACAGAGTCATGCAGACTGCAAGAGGCTGCAAGTGGGAGGGAGGCAGGCAAGCTGCAAGAGGCTGCAAGTGGGAGGGAAGCAGGCAAGCTGCAAGAGGCTGCAAGTGGGAGGGAAGCAGGCAAGCAGGCTGCAAGATCCTGCAAGAAGAAGGGAGGGAGGCAGGCAGGCAAGTTGCAAGAGACTGCAAGACTGAGGGGGGGATGCAGGCAGGTAAGCAGCGAGAGTCTGCAAGAGGGAGGGACAAAGGTAGATCTGGAGGGAGGGAGGGAGGCAGGCAGGCTGCAAGAGAGAGGCAGGCAAGCAAGCTGCAAGGGGCTGCAAGAGGGAGTGAGGCAGGCAGGCAGGCTGTAGGATGCTGTAGGAGGAAGTCTCAGGGAGACTATTTCAGGGGGACGTATTTTGGGGAGGACTCTTTGATTGCAGTCCTATTTCGAGGCGGGAGTGTTACAGGACAGACTATTTCAGGGGTGCTACTTTGAGGGTGTTTTGCCAATTATCAGGCCTAGCATAAAGGACACAGCCAGCCTCAAGATGAACCAATAACCAAATTAAATTTGACACTAAAGGGTTGGTACACGGGTGATCACAGGGGAGTACAAGTCAATTGGGTTACACATAATTGACATCAATCACAACGATCCCAACAACGACACCGCACGACCAGCAATGGCTGCAATGAACTGTGAAATACAGTCTCCCATAGAAGGGATGGGAGACAACCAGGTCAACAAGCCAAATACATAAGAGCAAGAAAGGCAGATGCTGAATCTCTACAAAGCCCACATTGACAAAAGCCAGACCTGAAGAGCCCAGTTCCAGGGAGTTGGGAGGTCCTTCCCCAACAGAAAATTCTTCAGAATGCATCCACCACACAGACAGCCAGTCCACACTTCCTGCAAGTGGTCCCAGCTTTTATCCTCTCGATGGGACACCTGACCTGTCTTTACTTAATGCGGAACACCTGGGGCACATTTACCTAATGGCTCTCCCTGCAAAGCCAGAGGGAAGTTTAAAGGGAAACTCACCACCACTTTGTGAAGGATTGTGGAAATCACCCCTATGTCAAACTTAATGTGGGGCTTGGGGTTGAAACCCCAGCATTTCAGAGGGGCACGAGTTTAAGGGGGAATATTTTGGGGGGATTATTTCAGAGACTGAGTTCTTACAGGACAGGCTATTTCAGAGAGTGAGTTATTGCGGGAGGGACTCCTTCAGGGAGACTCTTTTGAAGGCACTATTTCAGGGGGGACTATTTTGGGAGGAACTGTTTCAGGTGGGGCTATTTCAAGGCAGGGGAGTGTTACTGGACAGACTATTTCAGAAGACTCTTTAAGGGCAGTATTTTCAGGGGTCCCAAAATGTGGTGGAAGGCCACAGGAAAGAAGAGTCCACAGGACAAACATAGGCCAGAAACAAGTAGGTGCCGGAAGGGGTTGCACGTTCTGATGGGCATTAGAGTCTGAAAAGGGCTGGGAAGACAAAAAAGAGAGGGAGGCCACGTGGGAATAACAAATGGAGAAATCACTAGAAAAAAAAAGAAGGAGAAGTCCTGCGGGCACATGTTGGAGGAAAAACAGGGTCAGGGAGCAAGACAGAGGAAGAGAGATAATGATGGGTCGAGACTAGAAAGAGAAAAAGAAATCAACTGTGGGGGGAAAGGAAGGTGGGAAGGAGAGAGAGCAAGGGACAGTCAAGAAGACAGAGGGATTGAAGGGATGAGAGAGCAACAGATTGAGAAAGGGAGAGGGATCGGGACAGGCTACAAGCTGAAAGGGAAAGGGCCACGGAGCAGAAGGGAGGGGCACGGGAACTGGGCACGAGTTTATACTAGGAAAGAACACCACCGAGAGGGGTATGGATCTCTACAGGCAAAATGCTTGGCAGAGGATGGAGGACCGAGAGAAGAAGGGAAAAGGGACAGGCAGTGAGGAAGTGATGGAGAAAGAAACACTAGCAACTGAGAGATGAGGAGAGGGACAGGTCCGAGGCAGAGAGGTGGAGAAAGAGCATCGAGCCAGGGATGGGAACAGGCCAGATGGATCAGGAAAGAGAGGAGGAAGCATTGAGGCATCCAGAAGACAGGTGAGCAACAGGGAGACAGAGAGCAGGAGACGACTGCGGAAGAAATAGAGACAGGGAGTGGAATGCTGGCCTAGAACCAACAAGAGCAACAGAGAGAAAGACAGCCGGGTTGAGAATGAGAAAAGACAGAAGAGAGAACAAGAGAGGGAGAGATGAAGCAATCAGTAGATTCAAATTCTTCCATCGATTCAATTCTTCAAAGAGCATCTCAAGGCAGGAGTGCAGGCAGTGCAGAAAAGATGCAAGAGACCTAAAAGTGAGGCTGGAAGAGAAATAAATACCAGAAAAATGTGGTATACAAACGGGGTGGGAGGCTGAAATGGGTGGGAGGCTGGAGGGCAGTAGAGGCCAGAAAAATGGAGGCCGGAAAAAAGTGGGAGGCTGAAAAGGGGTGGGAGGCTGGAGAGCAGTAGAGACCAGGAAAAAAATGGAGGCAAAAAAAAAAGGTGGGATGCTGAAACGGGGAGGAAGCCTGCAAAGCAGTGGAGAGTAGAAAAATTGGAGGCTGAGAAAAGGTGGGAGGCTGAACTGGAGTGTGAAGCCAAGGGCAGGTAAAGACAAGAAAAAAGAGAGGTGTCAAGAGGAAGCGAGGACGGGAGGGAGGGAAGGAGGAAGGCAGGCTGCAAGAGGCTGCAAAATGAAGGCAGGAAGTTATATAGGGAGGCTGGCAGGCTTCAAGAGAGAGGAAGGGAAGCCGTAAGAGGGTGAAAAAGGGAGGCAGGCAGGTAGGCTGCAAGAGGCTGCAAGGCGGAGGAAGTGTGGGAGGTAGGCAGTCTGCAAGAGGAGGGAGGGAGGCAGGCAAGCAGGCTGGTAGAGGGAGGGAGGGAGGCAAGCTGGCAGGGTGCAAGAGACTGCAACAGGGAGGGAGGCAGGCAGGCAGGCTGCAAGAGGATACAAGAGGGAGGGAGGTAGGCAGGCATGCTGCAAGAGGCTGCAAGATGGAGGGAGGCAGGCAGGCATGCTGCAAGAGGCTGCAAGATGGAGGGAGGCAGGCAGGCATGCTGCAAGAGGGAGAAAGGCAGCCAGGCAGGCATTGTAGAAGAGGATGCAAGAGGGAAGGAAGCAGGGAGGCAGGCAGGCAAGAGGAAGGGAGGCAGGCAGGCCGCAAGAGACTGAAGGAGTGGGGGAGGCAGGAAAACAAGCTGCAAGAAAATGCAAGGTGGAGGGAGACAGGCAGGCAGACATGCTGCAAGAGGCTGCAAGAGGGAGGGAGGCAGGCAGGCAGGCAGGGTGCAAGAGGCTGCAAAAGGGAGGGAGGCAGGCAGGCTGCAGGAGGCTGCAAGAGGGAGAGAGGCAGGCATGCAAGATAAAGGGAGACAGGCAGGTATTGTGAAAGAGGGAGGGAGACAGGCAGGCATTGTGCAAGAGGATGCAAGAAGGATGGAAGGAGGGAGGAAGGTAGGCTGCAAGAAGGAGGGAGGCATGCAAGTTACAAGAGGCTGCAAAAGGTAGGGAGACAGGCAGGCTGCAAGAGGCTGCAAGAGGGAGGCAGGCAGGCATTGTGCAAGAGGATGCAAGAGGGAGGGAAGCAGACAGGCAGGGTGCAAGAGGCTGCAAAAATGGGGGAGTCAGGCAGGCAGGCAGGGTGCAAGAGTCTGTAAGAGGTAGAGAGGCAGGCAGGCAAGCTGCAAGTGGCTAAAAGAGGGCGGGAGGCAGGCAGACAGGCAGGTTTCAAGAGACTGAAAGTGGGGGGGCAGCAGGCAGACAAGCTGCAAGAGGCTGCAAGAGGGAGGGAGGCAGGCAGGTAGACATTGTGCAAGAGGATGCCAGAAGAAGGAAAGCAGACAGGGAGGGTGTAAGAGGCTGCAATAAGGAGGGAGACAGGTCGGCAGGCTGCAAGAGGCTGCAAGAAGGAGGGAGACAGGCAGGCAGGCTGCAAGAGGCTGTGAGAGGCTGCAAGAGGAAGGGAGGCAGGCAGGCAAACTGGCTGCAAGATGCTGCAGGAGGAAGGGAGACAGGTAGGCAGGCTGCAAGAGGGAGGGAGGCTTGGCGTAAGTGAAGGGCAGGAAAAAGTGGAGGCCCAAATGGAGTGGAAGGAGCAAAATGACTGGCAGGCTCCACGAAAGTGGAGGCCTAGACGCCACAGGGCAAATTTCTGCCAGGAAAGCAGAGATGCCGGAAGGCCGTGCACGCTCTGATGGGCATTAGTGTTTGAAAAGGGCTGGGAAGACAAAAAGGGATGAGAGGCCCTAGTGGAATTAGAGACGGTGAAATCACTTAGAAAAGGAAGGGGGGGGGATCTACAGGCATATGTTGGAAGCAAAACAGGATCACGGAGCAAGACAGAGGAAGAGAGGTAATGATGGGTCGAGACTAGAAAGACAGAGAGAAATCACCTGTGGGGGGAAAGGAAGGTGGGAAGGAGGGAGAGCAAGGGACAGTCAAGAAGACAGAGGGATTGAAGGCATGAGAGAGCAACAGAGTGAGAAAGGGAGAGGGATCGGGACAGGCTACAAGCTGAAAGGGAAAGGGCCACAGAGCAGAAGGGAAGGGCACGGGAGCTGGGCACGAGTTTATACTGGGAAAGAACACCACCGAGAGGGGTATGGATCTCTACAGGCAAAATGCTTGGCAGAGGATGGAGGACCGAGAGAAGAAGGGAAAAGAGACAGGCAGTGAGGAAGTGATGGAGAAAGAAACACTAGCAACTGAGAGATGAGAAGAGGGACAGGTCCGAGGCAGAGAGGTGGACAAAGAGCATCGAGCCAGGGATGGGAACAGGTCAGACGGATCAGGAAAGCCGGGAGGCAGCACTGAGGCATCCAGAAGTCAGGTGAGCAACAGGGAGGCAGAGAGCAGGAGAGGACTGCGGAAGAAATAGAGACAGGGAGTGGGATGCTGGCCTAGAACCAACAAGAGCAACAGAGAGAAAGACAGACGGGTGGAGAATGAGAAAAGACAGAAAAGAGAACAAGAGAGGGAGAGATGAAGCAATCAGTAGATTCAAATTCTTCCATCGATTCAATTCTTCAAAGAGCACATCAAGGCACAAATACAGGCAGTACAGAAAAGCTGCAAGAGACCTAAAAGAGAGGCTGGAAGAGAAATAAAGACCAGAAAAAGGTGGTATCCGAAACGGGGTGGGAGGCTGAAACGGGGTGGGAGGCTGGAGGGCAGTAGAGGCCAGAAAAAATTGGAGGCCGGAAATAGGTGGGAGGCTGAACCCGAGTGGGAGGCTAGAGGGTAGTAGAGGCCAGGGAAAAATGGAGGCCAGAAAAAGTGTGGGAGACTGAAAAGGGGTGGGAGGCTGGAGGGCAGTAGAGGCCAGAGAAAATTGGAGGCCGGAAATAGGTGGGAGGCTGAACCCGAGTGGGAGGCTAGAGGGTAGTAGAGGCCAGGGAAAAATGGAGGCCGGAAAAAGTGTGGGAGACTGAAAAGGGGTGGGAGGCTGGAGAGCAGTAGAGCTCAGAAAAAATGGAGGCAGAAAAAAAAGGTTGGAGACTGAAATGGGGTGGAAGCCTGCAGGGCAGTACAGAGTAGAAAAAATTGGAGGCTGAGAAAAGGTGGGAGGTTGAACTGGAGTGTGAAGCCAGGGGCAGGTAGAGGCAAGAAAAGTCAGAGGTGGGAGGAAGGGAGGGATGGAGGCAGGCTGCAAGAGGGAGGAAGTGAGGGAGGAAAGGAGGAAGGCAGGCTGCAGGAGGCTGCAAGAGGCTGCAAAATAAAGGGAGAAAGTTAATACGGAGGCAGGCAGGCTTCAAGAGAGATGGAGGAAGGCAGGCAAGCTGCAAGAGGGAGGGAGGCAAGCATGGCTGCAAGAGGGAGGCAGGTTGCAAGGGGAGGCAGGCAGGCAGCTTGCAAGAGGGAGGCAGGCAGGCAAGCTGCAAAAGGGAGGGAAGCAGGCAGGCAGGTTAAAAGAGGCTGAAAGAGGGAGGCAGGCAGACAGTCTGCAACAGTCTGCAAGACGGAGGGAGTGAGGGAGGTAGGCAGGCTGCAAGAGGGACGGAGGGAGGCAAGCTGGCAGGGTGCAAGAGGCTGCAAGATGGGGGGGAGGCAGGCAGGCAGGCAAGCTGCAAGAGACTGAAAGAGGAGGGGAAGCAGACAGACAGGCAGGCTGCAAGAAAGAGGGAGGCAGGATGCAAGAGGCTGCAAGAGGAAGGGAGGCAGGCTGCCTTTCCTGATCTGTCTGGCCTGTTCCCATTCCTGGGTTGATGCTCTTTGTCCACCTCTCTGCCTCGGACCTGTCCCTCTTCTCATTTCTCAGTTGCTACTGTTCCTTTCTCCATCACTGCCTGTCCCTTTTCCCTTCTTCTCTCGGTCCTCCATCCTCTGCCAAGCATTTTGCCTGTAGAGATCCATACCCCTCTCGGTGGTGTTCTTTCCTAGTATAAACTCGTGCCCAGCTCCCGTGCCCTTCCCTTCTGCTCCGTGGCCCTTTCCCTTTCAGCTTGTAGCCTGTCCCGATCTCTCTCCCTTTCTCAATCTCTTGCTCGCTTATCCCTTCAATCCCTCTGTCTTCTTGACCCTCTCTTCCTCTCCCTCCTTCCCACCTTCCTTTCCCCCCACAGCTGATTACTCTCTGTCTTTGTAGTCTCCGCTCATCATTATCTCTCTTCCTCTGTCTTGCTCCCTGACCCTCTTTTTCGTCCAACATGCGCCTGTAGGTCTCCCCTTCCTTTTCTAGTGATTTCACCGTCTCTAATTCCGCTAGGGCCTCTTATCCCTTTTTGTCTTCCCAGTCCTTTTCAAACACTACTGCCCATCAGTCCGTGCACCACCTTCCGGCATCCCCTTTTTCCTGGCAGATAGTTGCCCTGTGGCATCTAGGCCTCCACTTTCCTGCAGCCTGCCAGTCATTCTGCTCCTTCCACTCCATTTTGGTCTCCACTTTCAGCCCGCACTTTAAACCTTCTTATGATTGGATAAAAAGTGCCACATCAGTCTTGCCAGGCTTCCTGCCTTGTGGAACTTCCTCTTCCGTCCCAACCCCTTAGGGGGGTTGTTTGTCTCGTTGAGTTTCTCCCCCCTCATTCAGGGTCACATTGTTATCGCATTCTTGTTCGGCTGAGTCTCTTATCAGTCTTGTTCTCATGCAGGATTGCTCACGTGTCCATTCTCTCGCAGGAAGTCCTCTAGAAAACCAACACTAACCATAATCCTAATGGCCCTATCCCTAAAGCTAATGGCCCTAACCCTAATCTTAACCTTAAACCTAAGCATAACCCTAATGGCCCTAACCCCTAACCCTAACCTTAATGGCCCTAATCCTAACCATAATGGCCCTAACCCCAAACCTATCCCTAACCATAATGGCCCTAACCCTGACCATAACCCTAAAGCTAATAACCCTAACTGTAATGCTAACCCTAATGACACTAACCCTAATCCCTAACACTAAGCCCTAAACCTAACCCCTAATCCTAATCATAACCTGACCCTAATCCTAACCCTAACCCTAATGGCGCCCTAAACCTAAACCTAATCATAACCCTAAACCTAACCCTAGGCCCTAACCCTAATCCTAATTGCACACTAACCCTAATCCTAATGGCACCCTAACCCTAACCCTAAACCTAATTACAACCTAAACCTAAGCCTAAACCTAGGCCCTAACCCTAACACTAAACTTAACCCTAAATGAGCACGAACCCTAGCCCTAACCCCAACCCTAACGGCGCCCTAACACTAACCCTAACCCTAGGCATGAACTGTAAACCTAAAACTAACCCTAACCCTAGGCCCTAGGCCCTAAACATAACCCTAACCCTAAACCTAATTGCACCCTTAACCTAACCCTAACCCTAATGGCGCCCTAAATTTAACACAAACCCTAAGCATAAGCCTAAACCTAACCCTAAACCTAACCTTAGGCCCTAAACCTAACCCTAAACTTAACACTAACCCTAAACCTAATTTCACCATAAAACCAAACCCTAACCCTAACACTAATGGAGCCCTAACCCTAACCCTAACCCTAAACGTAACCCTAGGCCCTAACCCTAACCCAAACCCTAATACTAAATCTAGGCCCTAAAAATAACCCTAATCCTAACCCTAAATCTAATTGCACGCTAACCCTAAGCCTAAACTTAACCCTAGCTCCTAAACCTAACCCTAAATGGAACCCTAACCCTAATTTCACCCTAAACCTAATCGGAACCCTTAACTTAACCCTAACCCTAGGCCCTAACCCTAACACTAAACCTAGGCCCTAAACTTAACCCTAAACCTAACCCTACCCCTAATTTCACACTAACCTTATCCCTAAACTTAAAGTAACTATAATCCTAGGCCCTAACCCTAACCCTAAAACTAAACACACCCAAACCCTAACCCATAACCTAATCCTAACCCTAACCCTAAACCTAACCCTAGGCCCTAACCCGAACCCTAACCCTAAACCTAATTGCACCCGAATCCTAACCCTAACCCTAAACCTAACCCTAGGCCCTAACCCTAAGGACACCCTAACCCTAACCCTAAACCTAGGCCCTAAACCGAACACTAACCCTAACCTTAATTTCACCCTAAACCTAATCCTAAACCTAAACTTAATCCTAACCCTAGGCCCTAACCCTAAGGGTGCCCTAACCTTAAAACTAACGCTAACCCTAGGCCCTAAATTTAACCCTAAACAAAACCCTAACCCTAATTTCACCCTAACCCTAACACTAACTGTAACACTAGGCCCTAACCCTAAAACTAAACCTAACACTAACTGCTCCAAAAACCTAAACCCTAATCTAATCCTAACCCTAACTGTAACCATAATCCTAACCCTAACCCTAAACCTAACTCTAGGCCCTAAACCTAACCCTCAACCTAACCCTAACCCTAATTTCACCCTAAACCTAATCCTAAACCTAAAACTAACCCTAATCCTAGGCCGTAACACTAACCCTAACCCTAACCCTAAACCTAACCCTAATTTTACCCTAAACATAATGCTAACCCTAAGCCTAACCCTAGGCCCTAACCCTCACCCTAACCCTAAAAATAAGCCTAAACCCAGGCCCTAAACCTAACCCAAACCCTAAACCTAAAACTAGGCCCTAAACCTAACCCTAACCCTAGGCCCTAACCCTAACCCTCAACCTAACCCTAATTTCACCCTAATCCTAACCCTAATCCTAAACCTAATGGCATCCTAAATCTAAACGTAAACCTAACCATAAGCCTAACCTGAAAACTAACTCTGACCCTAACCCTAAAAATAGGGCCTAATCCTAATTGCACCCTAACCCTAATTCTAACCCTAACCCTGAACCTAACCCTAACCCTAACACAAACCCTAACCCTAGGCCCTAATCCTAATTGCACCGTAAACCTAATTCTAACACTAAGCCTAACCCTAACCCTAAACCTAGCCCTAAACCTAGGCCCTAACCCTAATCCTAACTCTAACACTAATGTCACCATAACCCCAAACCTTACCCTAAATTTAACACTAAACCTAACCCTAGGCCCTAACCCTAACTGCACCCTAGCCCTAACCCTAAACCTAACCCTAAAACTAGGCCCTAACCCTAATCCTAACCCTAACACTAATTTCACCCTAACCTTGGGCCCTAACCCTAGGCCCTAGCACTAACCCTAACCTAATTGCACCCTAACCCTAAAACTAAGCCCTAACCCTAACCCTAATTGCACCCTAACCATAACCCTAACCCTAAACCTACCCCTAAACCTAGGCCCTAACCCTAATACTAACTCTAACACTAATTTCATCATAACCCTAAACCTTACCCTAACCCTAATTACACCCTAACCCCAAACCTAACCCTAAACCTAATGGCGCCCTAAACCTAACCCTAACCCTAACCCTACCCTAAGCCCTAACCCTAATTCTAACCCTAACCCTAACGGCACACTAACCCGGAGAGGCAGGCGCTCTCCTCCCGCAGGGCCAGGCTGCTGCCCACAAGCCCTCGATGTTCTCCTTCCTTCCCTTTCTCTGGCCCCTCCAGCTCCAGCCTCGGCGGCTCCCGCCCGCGCTCCGCCCGTCCCTTTGGCCCCCGAGCTGGGCGCAGCCGGCGGCACCCCCGGGGCAGGGCAGGAACGGACACGCACGGCCCCAGCGCGGCCTCGGGAGAGGGGACAGAGGCGGCAGCAGCAGGGACCGTTATTGACGCGGATCGGCCCTGGCACTTGCTCACGGGCGGCACCGGCGCTGCCATTCCGCGCTTTGCGCCCCGAGCACCTACCGACAACAGGCGGGGGGGCAGCGGCGGCGTTTCCTTCCCGGGAGGCAGCGTCGAGCGCGGCGGCAGCACCCGCAGGCCCCGCAGCACCAACCGCATGGCCGGGACCGGCGGGCGGCAGCGCGGGGGCGCCGGAGCTGCAGTAACGACGTTTGGTCGACGGGCGGCAGCAGCGCAGAAGTGCAAAGCTTTGAGGTGTGCGGGAAGGGAACTGGGGCACACGAGGGTTGTGTGTCCCCGCAGCTTCATCGCCAGTCTCCTTGGGAATAAGTCATCATGCGAGACTCTGTGTGGTGTGTGTGTCTGTCTCCCTCCCTCCTTGCTGGGGCTGTTCCCACCTTCATTACTGAATTTCTCATGGAAGGACAGCATGTAAGCCAAGACTTCTTAGTAACTGGCTGGATGTGCATAGGCCGCTGGGGGAAAAAAAGTCTGAAAAAGTCATAGGCATTGCCAGGAAGGGTATGGACAACACCTCAGGAAAACCCTCGGAGAATCCACACCCTCGGTACTGTATGCTGTCACACTCTGCATCTTACAAAGGACAAACTTTTGAGTTGGAAAGGTACAAAGCTACCATCTTGTCTAAGTTGAGCCTAAAGAGACTGCAGTTTCTAACATCTCTAACACTGGAGGGTATGAAAAGCACAGACTGCAGCTAGAGCCCAGACTTAGGTGCTCCCCCTCAGTAGCGTCTCCTGTCACCACTGTTAGGGACAGAATACTGGCATAGACTTAGGATGACAGCCCCAGCCCAATAGGACGGATGTTCTTAGCACGTGGTACAGAGAAGAACGGAAAAGTGATTATGTTTTAATTACTCTGACAGCCTCTGTCTTGCAGACCATTGTGCTGATTCAGTTTCTTTGTATCACGGTTAAACGTCTTTCTCCACTGAATCTGTAAATGCTGATCCCAGTGATTTCAACCCTGAAATGATTAGGAATGCCATAATTAGATTGCAGAGGAAAACATACCTGTATATTTTTGAGTCTCTAAACACAGTATAGCTCAGAAATAAAGATCAAAATTTTATTTCCATGTTGGTAATAAAAATAATTCAATGACTTCTGTAAACCATTGCATAAACGCTATAGTGTAGAAAAGTTTTAACAAGTGTTAACAGTTTTAAACAGTTCACTACAAGTAAATGAGTACGCATTATAAATAATATGTTTTGTATTAAGAACAATTTCATTCACAAAATCATTTCTGTCTGTACACTCAAAACATTAACAGATTCCATAAATTAGTATGAGTAAAAATTCCATATTTATTTAGGGTCTGATGATGACCACAGTTACACAAGCATAGTGTGACAGTAATAATATTACTACCTATATTTAATACTAGGATACTCTGAATGGCAATATAGAACAAAACAAGTATGTCTCATAATCTGCTATTCAAAGAAGACTAATAATAAGCCTATAACATGCAGCTTGGGATCTATCTGCAATTAGCATACTTCTGGTTAAATTACAGCTCCTAACTGTAAAAACCCTGAGAAATCAGAATTTTAATCTATTATTCTCAGGCTAAAGTAACTGTGACAACGTAGTGGCATTCACATTAAAAATTATAGTCTTACATAAATTAACACAGAACTTTGTCAAGTTACAAAATGAATCTTGAAAATCTATTTAGTTTGCTTTTATGTGTTTTGTGACTTCAGCAAATTAGCAAATTACCGTACTGTAGTCTCACTAAAATATAACTTTAATGTATCCAGTTTCTAGATAGTGTATATAGTACAAGGATAAATGCTTACAACGGTCAGGTTTCACTTCTGACTTCTTCCGAATAGTTGTCTCTAGTTAACTGCATACATTTTATTATCCTCCATTTTAAAGGACAGGTGTAAAAGTATGTATTTATTTGTATTTGCACTTGACTTGCTTTAATAAGGTAAAGAAAACTTTGCTTGTAATTCCTCACAAAAAGAATTTTGTAAAGAACAACCATATTATTTTCATATAATTGCTATGTATCATAATGTATGATTCAAGTGATTACCTAAGGATTCGTCTATAGTTATAGCAAGCTGCCCAGTCTGAAAATTTCATACATAGGTACGTTTCTTTGGTATGTTTCTTCTCCACATGGCTTGCTGATAGTTTTTAAATGTGTCTGTAACTCAGCACCAAAGAAACTTACAGGGAACACCTGCAAAATTTTCAATACTGATACTACTATAGAACGCACATCATGATTTTCAAGATTCATCATTGTAAAACACAGAACATACAGCTTCAAAAAGCAACAGACTAAACATATTAGTTCATTTCCTCTAAAATGCAGCACATACAAACTATGAATGTCAATGTGATGATTAACACTGCAATTGCTGTTTACATTCCTTTGTTGGTGTCACAAGATTAGGAAAATCGCCTGTTACTACCAAAAGGGGGACCAAAAAACAGCCCTAGGACATAGTCAGATGCACTAGAATACACATGAAGAACTATAAACTTTGACAAGACGGCACAAAAACCATGCTTCCATATCTTGTGGGTAACAAATGTCACATAGCTGCATATGAGCAGCACAATGTGGCCTAAACTGGTTTATTCTAAAATACTAAAGCAAAAATTTTCACTAAGATACTTCTAAATGTTTTTTGTGAGAACAATGGTTGCAGAATGCTGTTCCACACTAGGTAAATACAGTAAACTGGTGCCCAAAATAACTGCTTGTTTGAAAAATATGTAACATAATTTCAACCTATAATTACACATTCTTGGATTTGCTCACTGGTAAAAAAACCCAACCATTACATAACTAAGTTTGTTTTAGTCTAAAATGTTGTTAAGGTTCAAAAATCAGTCTTTATCATAGACTGCACAAATGTAAAAAATACACCTAATACCTACAGACAAACTTGGTGATCCAAGTTCTTTTTTTTAAAAGTCTAAAGCTGGCTACACTTTTAAAACAGCAATATCTTAGGACAGAAAAGTGTGTTTGAAAATGCAATTACAATCCAATTTTATACTTTTCTCAGTACATTTTCGAGAAACTGTGTTAAAGTCAAGAAAATCACATTATTAAACCCAGCTTTTGTCTTTAAAGTGATCTTCAGACAAAATTTTGAAACAAGTAGAAATGTATTTAATATTTTATCCTATTTCTCCCTTCCCAAAAGGTCTCCATGTTCCTGCAGATCAATGTGTCTTAGGAAAGCAACAACATGTCTGTACATTTAGTTCTCACAGGAAATGTGTAATGACTTTTTGCTAACTCAAGCCTTTCTACAAGGAACACTAAAAAGGAGAGAGTGATTTCAGTACTATTGGCTTGGGTCCTTTAATATGCTGACACAGTTCTAAAAGCTCTGTTTCGACAATAATGATTTTAGTATATGTCTTGTTTTTTGTTTTAGCATGACTGAAATTTAAATAGATTAACTCTCTGCTGCTTGTGTGAACTCACTTTTTGTACCAAATACAGTAATATGGAGATATAAATCATGTAACACAGTAGTAGGTCATTTCAATCTAGGTTGTACTAGTGTCACACCTGAATTTAACAGAAAAAGTAGTAATGCAGGCAATTATTCCATGTAAGAAAAGTAAAAATATACAGTGTTAACATGCAGCAATTAATTAACTTCTCCTCCTGAATTGCATGTTCCCAGCTACCAGGATGAAGTAAGGGTAGACCACCTTTTAAAAGAATCACCGTGTCAAAGTGCCACTGCCTGATTACGTACCTAAATATGAAGTTCCTTTCAAACACGCATTACTTCATTACTGAAAAAAGTGTATTTTTTAATATTTATAAAAGCAAGAGACATATTCTAGTTACTGTCAAATTGTTCAATACAAAATTAAGCAATAGAAATTATTTGAAAAACTCATTTTTTATGTCTTCTGCCATTTTATAGGATATTGGGCATAGGCACTTGGTAGTATTAAATATATCATGTCTGCTCCTGATGAGTACCACACAGGTTAGGAGATGTACAAAAACTTCAAGACTACAAACCTTCAAACTGAGGGAAATAGGCAAATGCACAGTTGTTTACTAAAACTGATCTGTTTCACAAAATTGAAAACATATCGTTGAATATGAAAGCATACGTGCCTCACTGTTTTTGTATCCACTGGTACATTTATAAATCCTACAGGATGCAGTTAACTTATAAATTGTAAAAAAACTAGTTAAGTTGTCATTTCTATTTAATCATACTGTGATTTAACAGTAAACCCATGTGAAGTATTTTAAATTCACAGTACACATATAACACATCATATTATTGCATATTAAAAAATAAACATAAGACCTAGAAAGCAGCTTGAAGCAATTTACAAGTTATCTTCTAACAAAACACAATAATTAAAAAGTGCTTTTATATTAATTAGAGTTTTTCAAACATCCAAGTAAACATAGTGTTAGACCGATTTCAAAACACTGGCTCTGGTGTTCTGCACAAAACAGATGTGGCAAAGGAGCCATTTGTACTGTTGAGTGTGTAGTTACTGTATCTATGTACCCACCTTCTGTTAATAAAAGATAGAAACTATTCATTCAGGCATTATGGTAAGATTTATACAAAGTGATTACAGTGCATATGAACCTAAGTAGCTTGCACACTAGGAATGTAAATGGAAATCAGAAAAGGATGGGATGGGATGGGATGGGATGGGATGGGATGGGATGGGGGGGGGGGGGGGGGTGGAATTAGAGAACCTCAAGACTACAGAACCTCATCAAATGACCGAAGCCAGTATGTAAAGGTGAGCAAGCCTTATTTTCTTTCTTAAAGTGACTAAGTTTCTCACATCAGAATGGAAATCAGTCTAGCACTATTAAATGGATTAATTGTAAGTGATAAAATTCTTATACAAAATACAAAGACATAAAATTATTTATTCATGAATATGAGTACTATGCCTGTATGTTACCACAGATTTTTTTTTTTCTTGCAGCAGGGACATTCTTCTTGGGCAGCTGCACAACGATCACAAAGTACATAATGTTGACATGGATTCAGGATAATGCTACGATCACCTTCCTGACATATGATACACTTCTTTGACTGAAGCTGAAAAATCACCTGTGAAAAGATTACTGCACTCAGTGAGAATGATTCCAAAGTACAAAGTTGCATTCTAGCAGCTTTACCCTTAGCTGTCCCGAATAAACTAATTTAACAGCAAAAAGGACAATGTTTTTCTATGACAAATAGCTGAAGGGGGGGGAGGGGGGGGTGTCATAAGATCAGAGCACATGCAACCTTTAAAGTAGCAGCTGGAGGAGCATAGGTGCTTTTAGAAAGGAAAATACCTAGGATTGAACCTCTGGACTGGAATTTTCCTGCATAATTGGGATGAGTGATGCAAACAAGCAAAAACAAAAAAAAGAGGAAACAAGCCTTTTTCATTGTCATAGACTCCTTCATTTTGCCGTTTCAAACCAGTGTTACATTTTCCCATGCCATGGGAGATGTTCACATTAGGACAAAATGGAAGCATACCAAATGTGCAGTACTTTGAATAAAGCAACTGATAGAGACTTCAGGGAGGAGGTTAAGATGGCAAATAAACGTCTCCGTGTGATAAGCCGTTATCAACCCTATTAAGGAACAAGAATTAAAAAGCATCTAAAAGCTGTGCTAATTTTTGAAGAGCAAGACATGGTTCAGACTAAGAGATGAAGCCAGAACGCTATGTGTGACTGTGAGAGGTGACTTGTAAAAACAGGTCCTGAAAGAGACTGGCCTGCGAGAAACAAAGACTGAGAAAAACAGCCCGAGAAAGAGATAAAGGATAGTGGGGGGAATGGAGGCCCTCTGAGCTAAGGAATGTCTCAAACACTTGCAAGGAATGAAACCACAGTTCCAGGGTGGATGGTGTGATGGTCGAAATTGATAAAGCTGCCCGAATAACACAGGATGCAGCTGGAGGGGGGAGTTATGAGGAGACAGGCCAGTTCTGCTCTGGTGCACCTGGTCAAGTTTCAGGGGCCATCTGTCCAGCTTCGTTACCCACAAAACGCATATTAAAGTTAACACCCCTGAATATGCTAACAAAGATTAACAAGATCATGCTAATTACATCACCCCACGAAACACCCCTCCCCATACGTAGGATACGTAGGTATGTGGGTCAACCTAGGGGATGGACTCAAGGAAAGTGGGTATAAATTGAGGGGGGGACAAGGAGGGAGGTGGTCAGAGAGTGCAGTGAAGCGAAGAAGACGGCCGCCTCCTGGAACCCTCTTGGTTGGATAGATGCAGGAACCGACCAGTGATCTCTATGTCTCTATTCTCTCTATCTCCCTCCTTTCCTTTTTCCCCTCTTCCTTCACTACCATTAAGTAATGCAAGGCATACTGTATTGCTTGCCACAACTCATTATACACTTCGTCAATTACCGTGTACGCAACTAGTACACTGTGGGAAGTTAATAAATGTCTGGCCTTTGAGACTTGTGTCACTGTTGTCCACTCCGTTGGGGATTTACAAACCTAAGTCACTTCTCCCTTGTCTGAGCAGGTCGTGACATTGGTGCTGCCTAAGACAGCAAACCTACTCCTGGAAGGAAGGGCTAGGTGAGAGGAGGTCACAGTGGTAAAGGAAACCTGAGAAGCTGAGGAGCTGGAAAAGGTGGGAATGGTTCTGATCACTCCAGCCTGGCCAAAATTACTTCCATCTCACCATGTAGTAACTTTTTGGTAAGAGATCCCAAGAGTCTTTTGCTTCTCTTTAAAATCCCTTAGGAGAAAAACAATACCAATCCCAAATCCAATCCAGAATCCTGTAAATGTATTTGATAACAGGGGCCTGGTAACTAGCAAGTCTCATCTTCACCCACCTACTTTATTGATAAAGACTTAAATTATGTTTTAAATTCTTCTAAAGAGAGCCCGTTTTATTTTTCCAAGGCTGTAGTTCACACTGATACAGATGGCACTGGACAGAAGGTGCACTGAGACAGAGAAGACACTACTGGACTCAAACTGGTACTAGAGTATGGCAGACTGTCCCAGTAGTGAAGGGAAATAGGGGGGTTTTGTCTGCACAGTCCTGTTGCAGTCAAAACAAACCAGCAAGAATTGGTGTCATATGTGGTCACTGCCCTTTGAGACTGCAGGGGAGAAAGCAATGTGAAACCAAGTTATGCTCAGCAACGTTTGAAGTATGGTGCCTGGAGCAGTGTATGGTCATTACTACCTTCCTTGATGTGCTCAGAGGAGTGGCACCTGATATTCCCAGCTTTGAGAGCCCTGAGAAATGCTCTCAGTCCAGCAGTGAAAGAGCATCCTAAATTCTGGCAGAAACCGAGTCTGGATTTTAGAGAAGGTGAAATACATCAATATGCCACTAAGGTGATCAAGGGACTGAAGCATCTTGACATACAAGGAAAGGTTGAAAGAGCTGTGAAGGTTTAACCTTCAGAAGAGATGGCATCTTACTCATGTGTATAAATACCCGATGGGAGGGAGTAAAACAGATAGGGACAAAACCTTCTAGGTGGTATCCAGTGAAAGAAGAGGCAACGGGCACAAAGTAACAGAAAATTCCACACAGACACACAAAAAACCTTTTCTTACTGTGATCACGGTCAAACACTGGAAAAGGTTGCCCACAGAGATAGTGGACTCTCCATCCTTGGAGATACTCAAAACACTACCAGGCAAGGCCCTGAGCAACCTCCTCGAGCTGACCCTGCTTTGAGCAGGGGGTTGAACTGGATGATTTCCAGAGGTCTTTTCTAATGTCAATGATTCTATGCTCCAAGTCTGTACTGGGCTCTCTGACTACACAATCTCCTAGCAGGGAACCTCACCACCTACCTTCTAAACAAGTGAAAAGCATGTAACTATTTAATTTATTTAGGGCAACTTTTTTTATTTATTTAGATAGTGCCCAAAATGTTGGAGGTAAAAGCTAGTTTTAAATATTTTTTTAATCATCCCAAGAATTCTTGTGAATCACTTGTAATTCATTCTGATAACTGATCAAAAACTCAGAAGAATCCATTAGGTTGAGAAATCTGGACCATTCACTATTCCAGAAAAGATAAAACTTAACGCTGAGAGCAATGTTGCTCTTTAAAATGAAACCTGGCATAAATATGTCATTGAAGGTTACTGAGCTGCCAGTTGCAGTTTATCAAAAATAGTTATGCAGATGAACAAACTCACCTCATCTATTGTTTCTAGATCTACGTGCAGCTGATTTTGTAAGGAACGAAGCTTTGGCAAGGATATCTTTTCTATATCTCCATAGTTTTTCATATAAGGTAATGTAGTAGATAGACAAGCAGCTAATTGTGCCTTCAGCTTTTTTAATTTGTTTTCCACTTCCTCCTTCTTCTGAAAAGCAAGTTGTTTGTCTGCATCTGCAACGTTAGCACGTTCTTTTGCTTCTTGAGCTTCTTTCTGCCATGCATCACATGCCTGGGAGAAAGAGATTTCCAGAATATAAAAAATAAACTTTTTAAGTTGACAACAGAAGAGCAAATTCAAAAGCCTTCAAAGATGCAGTTAACCTCTAATTTTAGACATAACAATGCTTTTACTGTCAATTTAATGCTTCTCCCTACCTACCCTACCTTCTAATTATCAACTCGTTTTGTCTTAATGTAATTTTTAGGTATCTCATGGTTACTTGTCTGTAAACAGCCAGAAGCCTTTTTAGAGCTCTATAAATGGAACACATTTTAAATGTTGAATTCATAATTTAATATCAAGAGGGATCAAAAGCTAACAAAATTTAGTACAGCTATTTAGCTACTCCTCATTACAGAGAGAACAACATGAGGGGAAGGAAAGGACTACAGAAAATACACTAGACTGGCAGTTACCAGAAACCTCAGTTTGACTGCTGAGATGGCTAGATACTGTCCAGGTACACTATACAACCACAGCTGCTGGCAAGCTTCTATTTTTTTTGCGTGCTAATCATCTGAAAGAGGTATGGGACGGAAGGTGTGTTTTTAGTTACTTAAACATCAAGATACATTGCGTTTTACCCCTATCATGAATATGTGTAAGTATCCCTGTCTAGAAAGGCAGATCAATTTTCAGAAAATTAATTGCCCTTTAAAAAGCTCAGTTTCCTAATGCTAGCCCATTTTGAGGATGGAAAAAACGTTCCTTTGACATATTGTAATAAAGCTCTGGGTCCAGGTATAAGAAGGTATGTAAAAATTTAAAGCAGTAGGAGCTGCTTGCTTGTTAAAAAAATAACCACAAAGCAACAAACAGCATAAATTAGCATACCTGTTTTACTTGTTGCCAAGATTCTTCCCATTGTTTTAGTTTTCTCTTGGCATCATCAAGTTCCTGTCTAACTCGAGTTAGTTCATTCCCACTGGTGTTTGAATTTATAGAGGGGGTAGTGCCACTGCTTAGTACTGGAGATGGACTAGGAGAGAAACTCCCAGTTACAAAGTCCCAAATGCTACCTGTAACACCATTTAAACCTGTAAAACAAAGGCAGGAAAAAAAGTCATTCTGCACACACTGCTGCAAAATGTTTCATATGCAGAACAAAACAGATGTGCCACATATGCAAAATTTATACATTTATCTGCAAGCCTCATAACATTGTTTCACTACCTTCAGAAATATGACAGTCTGGAAAATGTTGACAGTATTTAGAGCAATTCAGACTTAGCACACTGGGCTTTTTTCTTGCCATAAAAGACACTACAGTCCACACAAGGAGAAGGAAGAGTGGGAATTCATGTACATACAAAAACCTTTGTTCCTAGCAACTCATACATCATTTTAATTCTTCCTCCTTTTCTGTTTTTGATTTTGCTTTAGGAAAATGCTGCAGCTAAAATTAATTCCTGTTGCTTGTATGCCAACTGCTATATTTTAACCCTTTCAAATGCTTCTGTAAATACCTCCTCTTCCAAGAATTCCTTTTTTCCCTTCACTAGGTACAGAAGTTTGTTCCTTGAACTTTCTCACACATACCACATATTAACTCCATTATCAGTACTGTTATCAAATACAATAGCTAGGCTTTGCTGTCCAGGTTAAATCGTAAGCAACATGCAAACCCTTGAACTGGACATTTCTTACCTGCCATTGAGTTCCCTCTTACAATACACAAGGTGCACCCTTCAACTTACCTAAAGAGTTGTGAGAAGAGGCTGAGGTGCCTAACATACTATGTTCTGTCTTCAAAGGCTGAGGCTGCTGGTGGTGAGGAGCCGTAGCGGATGAAACAAAAGACTGAGACAGCGATTGTGAAAGAGAACTGAGTGGAGAGGTTGAAAGGGATGATGATGAATGTAAAGATGAGGAACGAACAAGAGAACCTGGAATATTGACAGGTGCTGAACTTCCCAGTAATCTTTGACCTATGTATGCATTAGGGGGGTAAAAAAACAAAACAACATTTGTTCCAAAGCAGGTACACAGGTGTCTCTAAGTATTTTTCTGAAAAATGTATCAAATGTAAATTAAATTATATATTCAAATAGCTCCCATTAAAAAAGAAAGCTTCATTTATCTTCTATTACAAAAATATTTTTTAAATTGAACACTTGAAAGTAGTTTTCCAAGTGCCTGAAAACAGAATTTGTAGCTTTATAAGGCAGTTGCTTTATCTGCAGCTACAAAGAAAGAGAAAACACTTTTCAGATCAAGTTGACTTAATCATTTTTATAGCCACTAACTAACACAAATGGAGAAATTGACTGAAACTTAAAGGATTAAGAAAAATTTGGCATTTATTTTAATATATAAACTAGAGTTAAGCAAGACTACGTATTTCAAAAATCATCCACAGCATAATAATCAGATAGAGCTCAATTTCTTTCCTCTACATACTTTTGCTTTTGTTTAGTAGATTTTAAATGTCAACAGTACTGAACTCTCTATGAAAACTGGGTTTGTAACAAAGTAAAAACTAATAATTTAGTCAAACAAATGCATTGTTCATAATTTCCCCAAATAATGGTAATAATAAAAAATAGGTATCAAAAAAAAGATGTTCCATCATGCAATTACTTAAATAAACATGCATAGATGCAGTGTTTCCTGGTCAGGAAATGGTTTAATATTTACTGTGAAGATTTTATTGATCAATATGTTTGAATAGCAACTAAAAATGACATCACTTTTGCTTTTAAAAAAATATAGCAGTCAAATGATTGTACTTAAAACAAGGATTGTGATTCTAGTTTTATGGTTTTGCTTGAAACAGGTGAATACATGTCATCAGAGAAAACATAATTCCTCTTAGAAGTATTTCACAATAACAAGACAGGGATGCTCATTATAAGCTTCATTGCCATGGTGTCTTAAAAAAAAAAGTATGTTGAAATACTCAGCAAATGCTACCAAGGTCAGCCTCACGACCAACCATATGAGGAAGATACAGGACAGATATATAACCACAGACGTACATAATATACCAGACAATAAATGTACACCACTCCCCCCAAGAGGAGCAAGGAACCAACAAAGTAAAGGGAGTTTAATTAAAAAATCTCACCAAGTAAGAATTCTCTTAAAAATCAAGAGACAAAGTAAAGCCCCGATAAAAAGTGTATGAAACAGTAGCAGAAGAACCATCCCTCCTCTGGTTCTTAAAGTGGTCTTCAAATACAGTCGAGTTTTGGCAAATACAGTGTGCTTGCATGTCCAGTGTTTATGGGGTAAGGTTTGGGGGGGGCTGTGAGGGGGTCCAGGAAGGGCCGGGGCTGCCCTGCGCCGGACATGGCCATTCCAGCCGGCTCCAACGGACCCACCACCCGACACAGCCGTGCCCCTCAGCCACGTGGTTGTGCTGCTGGGAGAACGTAATTAAGAAAGGGCAAAAAAATGCCACACAGGCAGAGGAGGAGGGAACAAAAGGTGTGAGAAACAGCCCTGTGAACATCAAGGTCAGGAAAGAAGAAAGAGGAGGAGGTGCTCCAGTTGCTGAAGCAGAGATTTCCCTGGAGCAGACTTCCCTGCAGCCCGTGGAGGGTTTGGAGGAAACCACAGTGGAGCAGGTATGTCCCTGCACCCTGTGGAAGACGCGGGTACAAGCAGGAATTTCCTTGCAGCCTGTGGAGAGGAGCAGGTCAGAGCAGGTGGATACTGCCTGTAGGAACCGCAGCCCATGTTGCCGCAGGTTCTCCTGACAGGAACTGCGGCCCTGGATAGGACCCATGCTGGAACAGGGAAAAGTGTGAGGAGGAAGAAGCAGCAGAGAGGAACTGTTCTGAACTGACCAATTATCCCCCATTCTGCATCCCCCTGTGCTGCTCGGGATGGGAAGGGAGAGAGAAGAGTTGGGAGTGAAGTTGAGCTTGGGGAAAAAGCAGGGACTTCTTTTAGTTCTTCTCTTTCCAACTGTATGTTAATTGTCAGTAAATTAATTTTCCCAAAATCAAGTCTGTTTTGCCCATGACAGAAACTGGTAAGTGATCTCCCTGTCTTTATATTGACCCACAAGCTTTTTCATCTTATTTTCTCCCCCTGTCCTTTTGAGGAGGGGGGAATGAGAGAGCAGCTGGATGGGTATCTGGCTACCCACCAAGGTCAACCTATTACACGGCATGAACTATCTTCCACATACAAATAAAACTGGTTACAGTATTTCCTTCCTGTTCCATACTTCATGGTACTTCCAATGAAGCATAATCATTACTGCAGCATAGAACAAGGCTGTAAATGAAATACCAGTCAAACAAACTACAGCATCAGGAGAATGGTTGAGCCTGACATCCCTAGCAGAGAAATAAATTTGAAGTTGCACACATTACCAGTTTCCTTCCAGGTCTATATGAAGGGGAATATCATGAACAATAATGGAAAATGTTAATAGATAACATATAAACTGTTCTGGTGAAAGAACAACCAGTTAGCATCATCACCGGACAGCATAATACCTTCCTGTAAATGCATGTAAATCCTTCCATCACCTATTATGCCCACAGGCCCAAGTCATTAAGCATGTTACAAAAAGAACCAAAATGTTTAATAGACTGATCCCTTGCAAAATACAGACAGGATGATAGCAGTGCAATCCCTTTACACCACAAAGTTAAATAACTGGAACAAAATGAGGACTTTTCCTTCAAAGTCTTTGCTGTCTGTTAACTCTCTTGATGACTAGAAACTGAGAAAGAAAGGTATTTTAAATGAGCATAATTTTACAAATTGGACCTCTTACTTGCTAATCCAAGGTCACTGCCTTCTTGATCTTCTAATTCTCTATCTATGGATGTGACGTTCACATCATTAAAGTGCAAATCTAAAGCAGAACCTGTTAAACAAAACATGTAGCAATGAATTATCCTTGAATTATCCATAAAACTATCATGATGGCTGAAATGAAGAAATAGTAGATCAAATCTAAGCCTGCACCCTTCCTAAATTACTAACCTGTCATGTTCTCCTCATGTGAGGCCTTAACTCATTCTGCCACACTTGACCTCCCCTACCACAACAAGGACTGACATGTCTCCTTACTGTCTATTATCTAGATTTTCAAAGCTTAATTTCTGATACCTTCCAGCTCTCTCAGATTCCACCTCACATGCTGGAAAGTCAGTGGAGTGGAGGGAGAATACAGACAACATCTTAAGAGCACAACATATATAGGAAGCAAATGGAGAGACACCAATTTTCCTTGAATGGCAAGCCTCCCAGACAGGCAAAATCCCCATGTTTGAGCATCCAACAGAAAGCAATGGAAGCGATCAAAACATTTGCATGGGGAGGTCCACCCAGAATCTAACACAGACAACAGGGCAGAGTACTGGGCTGGCAGATGTCCCCTAATGTTAAGGTCTCACTTTCTCCCTACTACCACTGGAGTTGTTCCCATTCACTGCTGTCCATTCCCTATTTATTCCTCTCCAAATCTGTCTCCTTTGATACTTTGTTTATCTAATTTCTCTATTCTCTTAAAAAAAAATTTTTCATTTATTCTTTAAAAAAAAAAAAAAAATTCAGGAGGAATTCAAACACCCTGCAGATTTTATGTTCTCAGATGATACTTCCTTCTTTTTTTTATCAGAACAAAACCAGACAACTCAACCAATCTCCCTTGACTCTGACAGGGGTAGACTGCTACAATATACCTTCTTCCAGTCTGTCATGCACTGTCCAAGCCTCAATGCTAAAAACTAGTTTTGATTGGTATGCTCATTCACAACTTCCCTGTACCCTTCTCTTCCCCTGCTCTTGGGGACTATTACTTAAGGAGCAGACACAGAAGGCTTGGAGCTCCCCATGAGATCAAGACAAAGGGCCACAGAAAGGGCTCCAAACCCCACTGCCTGACAAAGCTTCCTCAGTCCTTGCTAATGTTAACTGTCATGCATTTCCCCTAATCCTTTATCCAAACCCATTTATCCCCTTTTCCATTATCACCTAACCCCTTCTCTTGCTGCAGATCTTTTTCTATCCCTTTTTTCAATCCACCACCTCCTACAAGAAAACTATGTGTTTATTTTCTGTTCTACAATAATGTCTTTAATTTTCTGCACTATTCTGATTACATGCAGTGCTTTATTTTCAGTGCCATCCTGTATATCCACAAAGAAAAACTCTGTAAAAATATTTATACATACATATGAAATTCTTTTAAGGAAAAACCCCAAATCTACAGAGTTGCCATAAGGTACACCAACTTATGCTTACATGAGACATGTATTTTATGATTCATATTCTGTTAGCAAACATAGCATACTGAAAACTGTTGTAGAAAAACATCCATAGACAGCAGAGGCATACTCTCTCTCAAAAGAATCAAGAGTCTCTTATGCTCAATAATACTATCACACTGGGACATGGGAAACAGCATATGACCGTTTAAACGACTTTGCAACACTTGTTCAGCATATCACAATTTAATAATTATATTGAATTAGCACACCTAATATACAGAAATTAGACTGTGGTTTTTATTCTTACGCAAGTAACTTGTTACAGCCAACTAGCCTCTACTTATTTGAGAAGCAGTGTTTATCTTGACAAAAACATGATTTCATTCCATAGTATATCTTAAAATATTAATCATAAGCTGGTATTATTTGCATAGAGTAAAAACTAAAATTCTGCTCGTTCTAATTCTGAAATTTAAAAATAATTTAAAATTTATTTTCTGCTCTAACACACAGATCATCAAAAAAGCCTTTAAGGAAAACAACCTATACATACTTGTAAGACTGCAGAAAAAGATTCATCCCTATATTCTGCACAGATTTCTTTCCTAGAAAAATTAAAAGAGTGAATGCCTAACTTACCGTGCCGAAGTGCTGACTCACTGTCTGCAGTCTCCTGGTTGCTGCTACACATCGATTTAAACACAGAAAGCTTCAAGTACACCAACTAATCACAGCAACTCCCTGATCATGTGACTTACACCACAGAATGTGAAATACATCATCTTTCAAATCACAACATTCCCTGACACACACTCCTGAATAAACCACATTTAGTGCAAAAATGCCACAAATTTCAACGAGTTTGTGGATAACACTAAATTAAGGGGAGCTATTGATACACTTGATGTCAGGACTGCTGTTCAGAGGGATCTCAAAAGGCTGGGGAACTGGACTGACAGAAACCTCATCAAGTTTAACAAAAGGAAAATACAATGCTGCTGCACATGGGACGGAACAATCCCTTGCAAGAGTACAAGCTGGGGGCCAAATGATCAGAAAGCAGCACTGCAGAAAAAGATCTAGGAATTCTGATGAGTGACTTGTTCAGCATGTTCTGTGGCAATAAAAGCTAAAAGAATACTGGTCTACATCAGTCAAAGTGTAGCCAGCAGGTTGGGAGAAGTGATTATTCCTCTCTGTCCAGCACCTGTGAGATCCAGCAGGAGTACTATGACCAGTTTTGAAGTTCCCAGTGTCTAATTATTATTGAAATAATTATCTCCTTTCACCATTTTCCACATAAACAGCCTAGCTCGTTGGAAGCATAGGAAAGCCTGTGGCCTAATGACAGAAATTTTGGAAGCATTTCCCAGAATCTGTCTTGTGCACCCAGAAAGCAAGGGCTCCTCCTCTTTGCGACCTTTCAGATCTGGCCCACATAGCGTGAACAAAAGATTTTGTCCCTGAACATGCAGACAACCAGACTGGAGAATATTTAGTCCGCCAAAGAAAATTCTTCCATTTTCATGGGAACACAGTAGGATCTGTAATTGCACCTTCTATGGCAACATTAAAAAAAAAAAAAGTCTATTTCATCACCCCATCAACGTAAGTTGAGGAGACAGTACTTCTACTTCTAACAATATAGTGAGTTGCATTATGAAGGTTTTACATGCTTTTTTAAATCACTGGCCAATACCAATGCCAAAGTTCCAGTTTACATGTCCCATTCACTCATTCCTACATTCACATTGGAGACCCTGTGAAAAATAATGATTTTGCGTGAACACTTTTAAATTAAATTTCAGATATTGCTTTTAATTACATATAATAAAGCAGGTGTGTACATTACTGTCTTTACCAATAAGCTCTTTGAACATTTGCTGAGACAAGAACTTGAATAATGCAACAAAGCACACACAATCAGAGATTAAATGTTAAGACTCACCTATTACCGATTCAACTGTGTTACTGCCAGAATAGAATGTGAGAGCTTTGGCACTGACAGCAGAGACAGTTGTAGGAGATGAACTATCTGATCCAACACTGGAGGCCAGACTGGAAGTTATACTTGAAGCAAGTGGGTTAACTGCTGAAAAAACACTGAGATGACTCTGTTAAAAAAACCCAAACAACATATGTATACACACACAACACACTTACACAGATGTATGTAGGTATGAAATAAACAGAATGTCCTTTTTTAAAGTAGTTATTTTATTTCAAGCAGAAAGAAATCCAGAAGAACCCTCTAAATAAATCGATTAGGACAATTTTCTTTATCGTTTACCAGCAAGTGCATTTCTCCTACATGGCTGGACATCATGACCATGCTGAGGCAATTCTGCTTTCAGAAAAAAGGTGTTTAAATACTTGCAAATAAGCTCTACAAATATAATTAGTTAGCAGAAGTCTGATGCTCCTTTTCAAAAGGAAAATACCTATTGAGGAACTGTACCATTTCACTATGCATTCATACACAAATTATATTCTTTTTTCTGATCTGCAAAGTTGCTCATTTTATCTAGATGCAATTGCTGCACAAACTGGTCTTCGATTTAGACAGATAAGAAACATGGCTACACTGGACACATGTATCATGTTATATAATGACCTGTACCTGTGCTACTTCTTCCTAACTGAACACTTTTTTTCATACAAATCATGCATTTAAATTATAAAATGTAAGAAATGCAAACAATATGTAACCAAGTAACATTCTAAATGGAAAAATAACTTCACAAAGTCTACAGGGACTTGGTGAAGAGTTTCCTGTATATTAATTCCTTTTATTGTTTACTGTTTATTTATTCCTTCCAATATTTTAGTTACTAAAACCAACATTTAACTGTGACTGAATCAATCCATGCATGCTTTCATTGCCTTGTGTGTGATAAGCAGTGATTGTGCAGTTTCTATTCTGCTGATTTCTACCAATACCACAGAAAATTTCTATTTCCAAGTTAGATGTAGTGCAAGACTGAGGCCAATAACAAACACGAGAATGAGTAATTTTTTTTTAAAATGGGCACAAACTGAAATACAGAAAGTTTTGTTTAGACACAAAATATTTTTTACTGTGATGATGGCAATACACGTGAATGTGTCACCCAAAGAGGCTGTGGAACCTTCATTTTTGGAGGTATTCAAATATTGTGGTTTGAGCCCAGAGGGCAAATGAGCACCACGCAGCTGCTCACTCACCCCTTTCCCACCATCACCGGGAAGGAAAAAAACGAAGCAAGAGGCTTGGGAGCTGATGTAAGGATAGAGAGGGATGACTCACTCATTATAGTCACAGGCAAAAGACAGACTCAGGCTCCTTAGAGGAAGAAAAATAACATTAATTCAACTGCTAACAAAACCAACAACACACACAATGAGACAGTGAGAAGTGTTACCACATCTTGAAAACACCTCCTCCACCCCTCCCTTCTTCCCGGCCTCAGTTTTGTTCCCCAAATGTCTACCTCCTCCCCCCAGCAGCAGAGGGGGCAGGGATTGTGGTTTTTTTGTCAGTCTGCTGCTCTTTCCTCCTGGAGGGGAGAAGCACTCTCCTGCATTCTTCCCCTACTCCACATGGCTCCCCCCTCACAGGAGACAGTCCTCCACAAACTCTCTCTGCCATGAGTTCATCCCACAGGCTGCAGCTGCTCCCATGCTGCTCCAGCGTGGGTCAGCCCTGCTGTCTGAGTCCTCCAGTGTGAACTGTAGCAGTGGGGGCTCCTCCCCTCAGAGTCCCGGACTCAACTGCAGCTGCCTGCTCCACGGGTGACCTCCACGTGTGGCAGGGGGTGACCTCCACGTGTGGCAGGGGGGTGGCCCTGCTGTCTCACCATGGAATGTGGGGGGAGTGTCTCTGCTCCGGCACACCCCTCCCACTTGGTCCTCCTTCCTCCCACTGACAATGGTGTTTGCACAGGTGTCCTTCGCCTAACTTCTCCTTACCAGCCCTAACCCCCTACCAGATTCCCCTTCCTAACATGTTATGGCAGAGGCACAGCCACGGTCACTAACTGGCTCGGCCTTGGCCAGAGGCAGGTCTGACTTGGAGCCGGAGGGGTCAGAGGGGGCCACTACTGTACCCTCAGCCCTGCTGCCAAGATCTCTGCCACACACAGAGACCCAGCACATCAAAATTCTACTAGACAAGGCACTGAGAAACCTGCTCTAGCTGACCCCGCATTGACAAGGGGACAGACCTCCAGAGAATCACTGAACAGTTTGGGTTGGAAGGGACCTTTAAAGATCATCTAGTCCAAGCCCGCTGCTGTGGACAGGGACACCTTTCACTAGACAAAATGCTTGAAAGAATGCTCGAACCCCACCCAACCCAACCTTGAACCCTTCCAGGGATGGGGCATCCACAGCTGCTCTGGGAAACCTCTTCCAGTGTCACACCATCCTCATAGTAAAGAATTTCATCACTGTATCCAATCCAAATCTACCCTCTCTCAGTTTAAAAATGTTGCCCCTTGTCCTGTCACTATGGGCCCCGGTAAAAAAAAAACTTTCTCCGTCTTTCTTATAAGCCCCTTTTAAGTGTTGGCAGGCCTCAATAACATCTCCCTAGAGCTTTCTCTTTTCCAGGCTGAATAACTCCAACTCTGTCTGCCTTCATAGCAGAGGTGTTCCAGCCCTCAGATCATTTTCACATCCCTCCTCCAGACCCACTCTAACAGGTCCATACCTTCACTGTACAGGAACCCCAGAGCTGGAGCCAGAACTCCAGGTGGGGTCTCACGAGAGAGGACTAGAGGGGGAGAATCACTTCTCTTGACCTGCTGGACACACTTCTTTTGATCAGCCCCAGATAACTGGCTTTCTGGGCTGCAAGTGTACGTTGCTGGCTCATTTTTCACCAATCAGTACCCCCTAGACCTTTTCTGCAGTGCTGCTCTCAACCCATTCTTCACCCAGTCTGCACTGATACTGGGGACTCTCCTGACCCTGGTGCAGGACCTTGTGCTGAAGATTGTTTAACTTCAACAGAGGTCCCTTCCAAGCTCAACCATTCCATTATTCTATGATATGCTTTTCCAAACTTTGTTCCAATATTGTAATTTACACCCAATTCACAAAACATTCTCTAATATCCCAATGCAAAATGTTAAATGGAACATTGCTGCTTTCCGTTTTCATAAATGTTTGAGCCAAAAAAAAAATAATCTCTGAACCAGCAATATTTACGTAATAAACCATAAAAACAGCTGTATAATTAAAAAAGTAAAAGGAAAACATGACAAGGCGTAGGAATCCTAGGTTATAAGCCTGATCATGAACCCTGTCATGGGAGAAACATGACATCAAAGTCAATACAAGTAGGAGAGGCAGTACAGGCTTTTTGTATTACTGAAAAATTATCAGACTCAAAATATATACCCTTTTGGCCCGCCTCATCTTAAGCTGAGGCCCCTTGGTGAGAGGGAAGTAAAGAAATTTCACACATACACACAAAGTTGATGGATTTCTTCAGTTAGTTCTCTTTCTCCCCAGCATAAACACCTACATCTACTAGACTAGTCTCTTCTTCCTCCCTAAAGTCTTTACAAACAGCAAGCTCCTTGTCCTACTCAGTACCTACAGACAGATACACTTGTGCAGCTAAAAGATTCCTTTCCTTCTTTTGAAACTTTTTGACAGACCAAAACTGACCCTATCTGTGACTTTAACACTCCCATTCTGGAGGATATCTAAACAGAATGGAGAGACAAAATAAACAGAAATGAGACGGGATAGAAAGGTTATTAAAAAAAGATGTCAACAGCTTTATAATTACATAGCAGAATTTCATACACTCTGCTCTAATTAAATGGAGTTTAAATAACACTTTTTTTTTAAAAAGAAGAGAATTAAAACAACTCACTAAGTATTCTTAAGCTCACCGGATAACAGGAAAATTCAGGTTGGAAGGAACTTTGGGAGGTCACCTAGTCCAACCTCCTGATCAGAGCTACGTCAGCTAATGAAGTCAGATCAGGTTATTCAGTGTCTGGCCAGCCTGGTCTTGAAAAACTCCAAGGATGGAGACTGCACAATCACACTCAGCAACCACTGCTTGACTCTCCCCATGGTGAAAAAAATTGTCCTTATACCCATTCTTAGCTTCTTGTTTCAACTTAAGCAACTCTTGTCCATCCACCGCGCACCACTGTGAGCAGGCTGGCTCCATTTTCTTGATGACCACCTCATAGGTATTGGAAGGCTGCTACTAGGTCCTGCTGAAGCTTTCTTTTCTCCAGGATACACAAGCTCTGCTTCCTCAGCCTCTCCTTGCAAGGCAAGTGCTCCAGTCTCCTGATCATCTTGGCAGCCATGTGCTAAGCTTGCCCTAATTCAGTACTGTAAGCCCGGGACTGGATGCAGTATTCTAGATGTGGTCTAACAAGTGCTAAGCAGAAAGGTAACCCCATCCACTGATCTACTTCATGCTCCTGGTAATACAGCCTGTGATGATGTTGGGCCTCCTCTGCTGCCAGAGCACACTGTTGGCTCACATTCAGCTAGCTGTCTACAAAGACCCTTGGGTCCTTTCCCGCAGAGCTGCTTTCCAGTTTGTTCTTGTTCTCAGCCTGTACTGTTGCAAGAGGTTCTTGCTTCTCAGGTGCAGGACTTTGCACTTGTCCTTAATGAATTTCACAAAGATCTTGTTGGCCTATTCCTCTAGTCTGTCTCTCTGAATGGCAGCCCAGCCCTACTGACTGGTCCCACCAATTTCATGTTATCTGCAAACTTGATTCCTCCATCAGGTTGTTGATAAAGATGTTAAACTAGGTATGTCCTATTTACTCTGTTACAAACATTAATAGAGGTAGAAAGTCTACCTTTTAGGGCAAATCGAAAAAATTATAAAGTTTCCATGGCTGCCACTCTCACTGATTTATAGCCATGTAAGGGAAAAAAAACAATGTATACTTTTAAATTGGTTCATGTGCTATCATTTTACTGCACAGAGCTCATAGGATCCAAGTCTATCTTGTTTTCTTCCCTTATTTATTCTGCACCACTCCTCCTGCTTTTTAAATGTAAGATACATTTTAATCCTCCACTTTAGATTATACACTCCTGTATGGCTGCATGAATGGCAAATGGTGAAACTCATTTATCCTGACATAGTCATTAAAAAAGCATCAGGGTTTTTGTTCTAGCAGTGCAAAGATGGCAGAGTTTTAAGGTCTTTGCATATATAGAATGACCTCTATCACCCGATTAGCTTCACGACAGGTCAAAGCTATGCCCTCTTTCCTGTCACTTTAACTATTTTTCTAGTTTTGAGCATGTGACACTTGAACAACTGTACTGTCATCTTCCTTCTGGCCTTCCTTAAATTTTATCAATTCACTCACAAATTAACTTAATCCAAAATGTCACTATGAAAACTGTGCCATCGAGTTGCTATAATCAAACGCATCCTCAAACTGCCTCATATTCTTCTCATCCCTGGTACTCCCTGCAGCACACACCTATCGTACATTTTCACAGAACCTAGAGCCAGCTGTCCAGGACCATGTCCAGATGGCTTCTGCATAACTTCAAGGAGGGAGACTCCAGAACCTCTCTAGGCAACCTGTTCCAATGCTCCGTCTCACACATACAGTAAAAAAGTATTTCCATAAGTTTAGCTGGAACCTCCTGTGTTTCAGTTTGTGCCCGTTGCTTCTTATCCTGTCACTGGGCACAAATTTTCCTTAGACTATGTTGTAAAGTGCCACATAACTTTGATACTGCATTAATAAATTATTAAAAAGGGCAAAATATTTACAGCATTTAGTTTTTGCCAATACCTGCTTGTTGTCTTGTTCATTTATTTTCTGCTGACTCTCAGCGGGGAAGCTTCGATGCTTTGCCTGAAAGAAGAAAAATCTCTAATATATAAACTTAGTAAGTCACTGCTGTAAATATATTATTAGTTTATGAAGGCTCAGTGGCATCTCTGTAATGGCATCTTCAACAGGCGGATTTCATTTCCTTCACTGCAGTCCCATATGGAGAATTAAATTTTAATGATCATAGAGTAAATCTACATGGAGAAGGAACAGCAGTTGAAACTGTTCCACTTATATGCATAACTGAGTACATGCAAGTTATTTCTGGTCCAAAAATTAAGTAGCCATGTTAGTATTATGCTGTGACAGAAATAACATGTCCCAAATGCCCACCAGCTGGGCAATACTTCTCCAAGAGGCTGGTGGGATAGAAGCCTGAGGTAGCCAAAAGTCTGAGTGGAACTGCCTAGATTTTCCCTTAAAATTATCATGCTACAATAATAACAACAAAAAAATCAAATATAAGGGAAGATTTTCTCTGAACACCATTTTATAATACAATAACTTTTGAAACAAGTGAGGCATACTTAAATAAAAGGGAGTTCTAAGCAATTTTTCTCTGCCCACTGTGTCCTTGCAGAGCAGGATCAAAGGATCTCTGTTCTTTTCAGGTCAGTAATTTGCAGTGATCTCCTGAATTACAGTAAACTCTGGAAGGTGCTCTCTGTCTCCTTAGGAAAAAAATCAGTTCTTTCTGCTGCCTTTGGGTAGTCTTACTGTGTCTGTTCCTTGTTTTCTCTGGGAGATTCCTAATCTGTCTTGTAATGAAAGCTCCCTAGCAGTAACAACTCTCCACCTCTTATGTGCCTCTCACCGCTCTAGATGCTTTTTTAACAGTTGCAAAGTCCATCACTGCTTTCCCTCTAGACAGGTTCAATGTGGCCACGGAAAGGCAAGCACAGGATGTTTTTGCTGCTGAGACACATCCTTTGTAGCGGTACATTAGTCACAAACCAGCAAAATAGACCTTCACCAACGGTTACATCACTTCTCAATTACTGTTGCCTCATGTCCAGAAAGCAGCCATTTGATACTGTAACTGCCCTGCTTCCATGACATTTGGTCAATGATCACTTGATCTCTATACTGGGAGATAGAAATCTTTCTATCACAATGACCAGCTCTGACCTATAGTCTGACCATCTACATGTAAGAAAGCAATCCTGCCAGGAGAACTTCAGAGTAACGATGTTGTGATCACCTACAAGAAGTTACCATTTACAAAACCCACTTTCCTTCCTTTCATTCCTGTTGTCTTTTACTTCTGCACTTCTCTGTGCATCTCAGGTTATAGAACGCAATTCTGGTAAGTCACAGGTTTGCAAGAAGGCCAATCAGCTTGGCAGCAGCTTATTTAAATGTGCCATTGGAGCTCCTTTTTCTAAACAGCACCTTTCTGACAATTTAGAATTGTAACCAGTATTATAACAGAGCAAGAAAAAATTAGCTTTAACAAGAAAATCCTGGGCTTTCAGCTTTTTTTTTGCAGACCAACAGAGTTGTTTCATGTCCCTGAAAAATATCAGTCTTCCCTTCTCCCACTGTCTCTAGCATTATCTGTTTTCTCTCCACCCCCTGACTAAAGGATTTTAACTCTTCACCAACTTCAATTTCAACCATTCTCCTCTTATTGTTAATGCTACAGATACCTCTCCTTCTCTTCAAAAGTCTTGTTATATTTTATCATCTATGTCTGTCTCAGCAATGAATTTGTTCAGGGAGAGAGGCAGCTGCAGGTGGGAGAAGAAACAGACTGAAATCAAAGATTGGAACTCATAAATAGTATCAACACCCAGAAATGAATGCATCTTTTCACTATTAATTTTCAACAATCATTAAAACTGATTCCTACCCAAGTCTAGTTATGATTTTTTTTCCCGTTATCTTGCTCTGTTCTTGGCAACATGGGCTCAAAATGACAATCACATTTCTGCATAGTTAGAATTTATTGCATGTCAGCTGAGCTGCAGTGACTGTTTGCATGACTGTTCTTGGCCTGTGGCAACTGTAAAGTAATTTGATGCAGTTTAGCTCACTAAAGAAGAGGGTTTCAATCTCTGTGTCCTAAATTATCAAAAATCTGTGCCGATACACAAGGCAGACATTTTCTGCTGAATCTAATTTAACTTAAGATTGCATTTGTACTTCTAGACCGATATTATTCACGTACCTGATCTTCTCGTTCAAAACCTGGTGCTTTTGGATAGCTAGATGTTGGTGAAGAAACACCTGATGTGCTAGACTCAGAACACAAAACTCCATTTGCTAATGATCTCTGTCTACAAAGAGGTCCAAGGGGTGATAAAGAACTACTGCTACCAGAACTTGATGTTACAGTTGGACTGGAAGAACAGGAAATCTGTAGAAGACAGAAAACAGTGTCTAATACACACTATGATATTTTTTTTATGTTCACAGCTACAGTCTCCCTCTGTAACACTATCAGTTGAAATTCTAAATTAACTTCAGTCTTATGTAAATACAACACTAACTTTGGTTTATTTATATATATATATTTTTTTTTTTTGGTATTAGCTTAAATAAGTAGCAGATGACAAAAATAACATGGAGCTACGGTAAAAATACAGATTTCAAGATGAGATGCATTTGTAATAACAGAATATAACCTTGTTTGGTCCCTACACACAAAATGAATCACAGGCAGAGATTAGTTAACGGATATAAATTTAAAATAAAGGAATACTTGCTGACAACCTTGATTTCCATTTGTTCATATATTTCTTAATTTACAGTTTAATGCAAGCATTATACAACATTTCACTCTTTTAAAAAAGAATTCATCTGTATCCAGCCAAGCAGTTAAAAAAGAAAAAGACATGTAGAATCTTGGCAAAAAGCATCTCAATGCTTGTTTGTAAATCTCAAAAGGCTGTTTTCTGAGATTCTTAACTATTTAAATGTTTATTAATTAATAAATTATCATTTTAGTATTTTAAAACATTACTGAATTTATCATTTTTAGTTCTGCTGTACATTTTCCAGAGAGTTTTAAACTTCTAAAGTAAAAGGCTTAAGCTGAAGGTACAATCTGTAAGTAGGTCTGGGCAATTTTTTTGCTAAAAGCACAATTCTGATCAACCTGAAATTTATGAACTCAGGTTCCAGCATCCTACAGTAATGGTGGAATTGTGGGCATCATTGCTTGTTTCTACATTTTTAAGTAAACTAGATTTATAACTAGACTCACACAAAGGCAGTATGAAAATACATTCCATCCTACATCTATGCCCAACAGCCCAGTGGTGAGAACAAACACTCAGTGATGATGCACATTTCAATCCCTTCTGTGCTTGTTTTGGAACAGAATCTGCCACCTCTCCAGGGAACCAAACTAGACAATACAATAATGGAATGAAATTCTGCCAAAGATGTTTTGGGTTGTTTAAATACAAAATACACACTGAGTCAGACAAACAAGAATAACTATACAGTTTACTGTTAAAGTCTCGATTTAAGGTTAACCCTAACCCTTAATTTCACTCCATACTCCAAAGAATGGGGAAGTATTATAAGTAAATCAGCATTTTAACAAGAGACAGCTCTCTCCCCAGAACAGTGTAACTTCAGAATGTCCCTCCTGAGCAGCAGGAACTTCAGATTCAGATTCTTCTATATCAGGTAGAGGACAGACATGAACCTGGATGAGGTCTTAACCCTGGACAGAAAAAAAACCACTTCCAACAAATTAAGCCCTATACTCACTGAAGATTATTACCTATGCATTCACTCACTCCTATCTCTACAGAAAATCTCCTGTCATGAACCTTATCGGTGTGGATTCTGTAATTATATTGCTCCTTAAATCCAAAGACTGCTTCTCTACACAACAGTCTGAAATGTACATTACCCTGAGAGCTGACAGAAGTAGAAGATTGGGTATCACAGCAAAAATAATTAAATTGATAGCCAAAGGTTACTCAGAAAAAATTCCTTCTGAAGTCAAAGCCTGAAGAATTCATGTTTTGACCACACACTTGTTACAACATGCAACGTTTCTCTTTCTGTTATCATTTCCTTTAAATCCAAAACTGAAGATTGCCCCTGTGCATGATGATGCTAACTTTGTATATTTTTTCATCTCTAAAGTACTGAAATCCTTTCTTTATTCTATAGAGAAAAAGAAAATAAAAGGACACTGCCAGGAAAAAAACCATTGCTCTCAAGTGAAATTAAAAAAAATGTGGGTTTTTTTTTTTGTCAATAAAAACATGCTAAAATATTCAGCTCCATATCAAAAGATTTTGAAAACTTTTTATGAATAACATAGTTTCATCTTGTAAGTACACTTAAAAACATACTTCTGGTAGCATGAGGCTGCTTAATGCAGCAGACAGATATGTAAGACGAAAAAACTAGACAGTGAAGGCAGACTAACATCCAAAGTAAGACACTAATTTAGATAAGCTACTGACTCAGTTTAAGGATGACTTCTCTAATCTGCACAGAATGTTTCTCAGACTCTTTCATGTCCACTCTTCCAGGTCGGCAGGCAACACAGTTTATTTTATGACACAGGAAGATGTACATCATGATTGCTCCCCTACAGTGTGACCAAATGAAGATCAGGGGAAGAGGGAGGAAGGAAGATAGCCATTAGGGTTTACTTGTCCTGGAGGGCTACCTGCAGACAACATAGCCATAAGTGGGGAATGATGCCCTTGTTCACCCACAAGTACTGGGCTTGGGGTACAGAGTTACTGGTCAAGATCAGATGATATCAGGTATATAGGCCATTAGATAAGACCGTAAGGTGCCATCCATGATCCTTCTGGTTACAGCAGGTATCAATGGTAGCATTAACATACATATACAGATGAAAGCATTAAGAGGTTACAATACAACACAATACAAAAAAGAGTGCAAGAGGGAGAAAGGGAAACTATCAATGCTTACTTTTTGTTCCTCGATACTGCAGAATTTAGATTTTGTTATCAGTGTTGGCATGAACCATCCTCAGCACTACTGATACTAGGAAAATCTATTACCAATTGTTAGTCTTTTTTTTTTAATTACTTTTTCTTCTTCATTGAGACAGAAGCACAAACAACAGAAGCTATAATTCATACAGCTGGCTCAACTCTGGAGGAAGTCTTCAACATGATCTTTGGAAACTGCCCTACAAATTTAATTTAAGATTTGTGGCATTTGATTTTCTGAGTGTGGGATAAAGAGACTCAACAGATCTAAGTGATCTTCAGGAATGTGTCTGTCCTAAAAATGGAAATCTGTGCTGTGTAGTCAAAGACACAAGCACAGGAAGAACACAGTTCAACCCCTAAGGATTTAGTCTAATTAAAGAGCAGTACTTGCTGACATTTCTCACTTTACAGAGGCTCAGCTGTAAATCTTCAAAGATTCATTTTTAAGCTTAACTAAACACTGCAGCTGGATGTATTTCGGATTACCTATCACTTTCACAGGGTTACAAAAGAACTTTTCCAATTTTGTGTCTGCTCAAGGTGATAGGAGTATGCCTGAACATTTCTGACACACCGCAAGTTGAAAGATGCCAAGCTTGCCTTAACAAGGGTCACACCCTCATAATGTTGTAACTGCACAGACCTTGGCCTCTTAGATTCTTACAAAGGAATCATTTGTCACTACTCTTCACTGCAGCTAAATTGCTTTGAAAAAGAGCATGTAGAACAGTGACACATTCTTTCCCCTGGTTCTCACCTACTATAGGCCTTTGCTTACAGCTGAACTTCTATAAAGAAAATAAGGAAACATGCACCTATAAAACTAGTTATATTTCCTATGAAAACAGCAGCTTCTTGAGTTTCTTGATTTCTGTTACATTTTGTGGCTTTAAACATACTGTTAAATTGCCTACAGTTGTGGGGGGTGGAGAGGAAGATGACAGGAAGAGGTAACATGTAAGCATTTTTAACTAAGCTGCAAAACTGATTTTGTTCTCAAGTAACTTACTTTCTTCCTACAACCCTCACTGTCTCAGAAGACTAATTCCACAGTAAAGGAAGTATAATTCATCACCAGTGTTCAGACTTAGATCATGTACACGTAATCAAACTCAGTTGCATTGTCACAGCTTAATAAAGTATTATTTACCAAATGAGTGTGGTAACTGATCATATGCACATGGTCAAGCCATCCTAGCTAGGAAGTAAAACAGACAACTTGGGGCTTAATGAAGGCAGCAGAATGTTACCACTGAGTCTACAATCAGGATGAGCTAAAAGACACACAATCTTTACTGTGACTGAGCTGACAAGCAATGACTTCTTAACTGTGCTAACTCAAACGTGTGAACAAGTACTTACACATCTTTGATAAACTTGATAAAACAAAGATGGTGCAGGTTATCTTGTCTTCATCCATTATGAGCAACATATATCCTATGCAAATACACAATCTTTTGAATAGATCATGAACTCTGGGCATAGTGACATCATGGCAAACATTTCTATCCTTTTACTCTTTAAAGGGAAACTAGGCTCTTCGCCTGCAAGTGCTAACATATATATTCCATTACTGACCAACGCAATTAACCTTTAATGTATCTCCTATTTCATCTCCAGAATAAACAGCAAGTTTTCCTATTAATCTTGCAGTGCCATAAACTTGACCAATATTTACAGACAAATTTTATCATACAGCAGGCCTTTGCTCTGTATCATCACCTCTTAGGTACACCACAGTTAGGTACCAGTAACACAGAGACCTGATGTATGAAGAAGCTCAGCAGTATAATCCTAAAGCGTGAGCTGAGCATGTTTTAAGGAGAGGTGATAAGATTCTTGACATTTTCTTTGGCTGAAAGGTTACTCAAAAGAATATACATTTTGTATTGATACAGTAACACTCAAAAGCTCAAATCAACCAGCATATAAAGCAGCAACTATGGTTGCACGCACTGAGAAAGCCTAGTTAATCCAACTCTCATGCACTATAAGAAAAACAGACATAGGAGAAGACCTTGTGGGTATGTTAAATTGCAATAAAATTGCAGGATATTAATGAGAACAGTTGAAATGAAGGGATGAAATTCAGGTGAGGCAGAAGCTTATGGGTGAGAATGATGCATATATACAGAATGCAAAGGACTATATGCCAGAGAGATTACCTTGACTGAGGAAAAGAGGTGCATAGTATATTGGAAGATTAAACATTACATAGCTGAAAATTCATGGAAGGACATCCAATAAGCAATGGAAAGATGAGTAAACATGAAGAAGTGGTAACATGCTGAACTTCATTAACCAAGTAGGGCATCACAGTTTAAACAGTGCAAGCAATGTATCTGAAACAAGGATCAAGCTGTTTCAAGACTTGTTTGCACAGAAATACTCAAGAAAACTAGTCTACTATTGTTTCCCATAACTGAAAAGTTCAGATACATGAATTTTATCAACACAACAGAAGAAATTATAAGACCCTCTTAAAGTTAAATAAAGAGTGAAAGAAAAGAAACATGTCATAAAAAAAGAGCAGTAGGAGAATGAGTAAAAAGGAGTGTTCCTTCTGGCAATTAGAGGACACTGAACAAAGCACACAAGAGTAGCAATGGTTAAGAATAAGTAGTAAGAGCTGAAAGTAGAAGTTGCTGGTGTAAATGCAGCTCCTAAAGAAGACACATAGGACTGTGAAAGAGGAGTGAATGTGTTGCTACAATGCATACAAAGACTCCAAATCTTACTTAAGGCACTTCACCGCACTGATGCAATGTGAGAAAAATGGGTATGCCAAGAAAGCCAATCTAGGTCTTGGTAGAGCAACACAACAAATGGAAAGATAAGAGGCGATGGCAAGTATGGAGAAACAAGTAGTATTAATCTGAAATGAAAACTTACAGTCAAGGGAAATACTGCACCATACTGGGTAAACTGCACTGTGGAGGTTTAAGTACATTTAGATGATACAACTGGTGGAGTATAAAGCAAAGGGAACTGCAAAGGCAGAATGTAGAAAAACAGTACTATCACAGATCAGGCAAAGGATCTGACAAAAGTATAATGTTAGATGCTTCAAAACAGAAGGCAGAACATGGAGGTAAAGAAACACAGATGTAGAAGCTCTCCATGGAAACTGAACTAACACCAAAAAAGGCTGAATAGACTATTTCCTGACTGAAATGTTAAGGAAAGATACAACAGAGGAATGACTCGTGACAGTCTAACTGACAAGGCAACTTAGATGAAGACATAAGAATACAGTATAGGTGAGATAAGGTACATATTTAAAACAGTTATACAGTCTCCCTCGCTATCAATCTGGATCATACAGAATCTCAATGGACTCATTCTTCCAATAACATTTACAGATAAGGCAATAGCATTTCCACATTCTAGAAATGGGGACCTAAGCAACTTGCTCGCAGTCAAAGAGGTATGTTTTGACTGAGCAGAGAACTGAGTTTAGGTCTCTTACATCATCCTTTTCCTCTAGAAGCAAACAAAACAGCAGGATACTCTCCCAGCATACTAGATATAACAGCATATGTGAAAGAAGTTTTGGAAGATAAATAGGGAGATTTTGTTTTGAAGCCACAAAGGAAGAGAGGCATAGAAAGTCTAATTTCACATCATGATAAGAACCACTAAAATTAAGTTTACTGAGGGCCAGTGTGTGACAGTGATGAGAATGAAGACAAAAGAAGGGACAGAAAGACAGACAGCTCATTGGAACAGAGACAAAAACACAAACCGTGAATGTAAGTAAGTTGCTAGGATATGGAAAATGGGGGGAGGGAGGAAAACAGACTGACTACTTAAAATACTAAAATTAAGCAATTTACAGCAGATGGAGAAGGTGAAAGCAAGCAAGCAACAAAACTCAATAATTAAACATGGAAAACCAGACCAACCTTCTAATGAAAAATCAAGAACTGGATATTCAAAAAAACAAACAATGGAAGTGCATCAAGTAATGCTGCAGGTTAAGTAGTCAAGTGAAAGAAAGAGAGAACATTTCGTCAGACATTTCATCAGGCATCAGAAAGAAGGTGGCTACTTGCAATAGCACTTGAAGTAGAGGGAAGGCAGTAGGGGCAACTTTTTCCTTTTCACACCTGAACAGTAGTACAGGCAGAGACTCACTAAGCACGGGATGGAAAATGTACACACTGTTCATCAGACTCCTAATGGCTAACAGAAAAACCCATGGAAGCAGATTCCCCATAGATGTAAGGCATATTAGAATAGTTTAAGTGTTTTCAGCTGTACATAAATCATTCATGAAAGGGCAAGAAACTTCTGGGAAAAGAGATGCTTTTAGGGGTCTCTGATGAAAGCTTCAGAACCTTAGCAACAAGAAAATTATCTTCCTAAATAAAAAGGCAGACCCTCTCTCAGAACCTTTTCACATATAGAGCAGACTTCTGTACTGAGAATCTAAGATAAAATGTAGGCATACTGGTATCTTTATTCCCGATCTACAGGACAGTAACATGAAGATACATAAAGAAACCCAGAAGTTTTAACAACTGCACTATTTATTGGTGATTCCTTTTAAACATTATTTAAAATATGTCCTTTTATATGTTTTCTAACCAAACAGTATAGGTCAACAGCACTGGAAAGCTAAAAGTTAAAATTCTGGGAGTAAATGTGTACGTACTTATGACTGTGCTGCAAATGAGGTAAGAAAAATGCAAGTCAGGAGAGAACAAGAGAGATGTCACTGTCTTATTTTGCAACAAACATAAAACCTAACAAAAGGATCTATTCCAACTGATACTGAAAGGAAGAAAATAAAAGCTCTGCAATATATTTTTCCCCTTCCTCTCTCTCATCCTTAACTGATAACATTTGCTAATATAAACTACATTTACCACCCTTGTAATCAAACACCTCTCTACTACCAAACACACTACATGTACTGCACCACTGTAAGAAGTTCTAAGTATAAAGCATGTTCAGGTAGGACATCGATTCATTCCTAATGTTAACAAATTAGGGCAGAGAAGAGGGCTGTGATCAGGCAAGATCTTCCATGAATGAAACCTCTCCTATAGAAAAAAGATAAATATGTAAATTAAGCTCTCCTGTAGTTGTATATTCGATTAACAGTGATGTTCCTCACTGTAGCATTCAAAATATTGCATCTGAAGACAAAAAACAAGAAGAGAAAACACAAATAATACATAGTTAAATCTGGTGCCAAGGGCAGACATTCCATTTAGGCTTACAGTACCAGTTAAATATTACTGCCTGACATTTATTCTAAGTGTTGCTTTCTTCTCTTTTGCTGAAGTACAAAGAAATAAAAAACAGACATTTAAGAAGTAAAATAAACATTGTATATTGGCACAGTGATTATAATTAGTAACTTTTCCAGAATTATTTACACTTACATTTCCAGACTGCCCACTGCTATTTGTAATGCTGTTTGTGGAGTTAAGACTGCTGCTCCATTCATTTGCAATTCCTATGCTGTCTGCTGAAAACAGGTGAGCGCCTGGCTTTGATTGACAACCAGTTTGCAGTATGACTACATTCATGGTGTCCTCTGTTGAAGGAATCCCCAACAAATTACACACAGATTTGATACTTAGCTGTGTGAATTTAACAGTTACATACCTAGTACCAAACACAGCACCTGTCACATGGAAACATCAATCACACACAAGAAATCTCTCTCTTTTTCTTCAAATATAAGCATAAAGGCAAAGTAAGAATAATGTAATTCACCATTATGTACTTGTGGCTACTAACAAACGTGATACTCTTACTTTACTTGCTCCATCAAAAACTGGTGGAAAGTACATCGGAATTCATATAGTTAAACTATTCTAGATTTTGCTTTATTTTCCAGAATCTCTATCACACGAGGGTTTAAACACATTTTTAGAACTCTGACTGAAAAGGTAATAATGGCATCTTAATTCCAGGGTTCTTTGTTCTCTTTTTTCAGTCTAGAACCAACTGATCTAATCATAAAACAATCTGAAGAGAATATGGAACTTGTAGTATTTAACTTAAAAATGAACAATTACCTTTGAGAAAGTTCATTATTAACTTATACATAAATTGTGACCAATAACTTGTTAATTCTCATCCCAGAAAATGCAGCTCAAGGTGACTGAACAATTCCTTCACAATTCTCCAAAGGCTACTTTGTTAAACTAGTAAACATCTTAGATATTTGATGCATTAAATGTGCAATATTTTAAGGAGATTTAGACTTCTAGTTTTACAGGCACATGATGAATTAACAAAAAATGTTTACTTTAGTAAGCAGCTACAGTTAATAACATTCCTCACCTCATCATCCATGCACAGCAGACATCAAAGTAAGGAAGTCAGGACTTAAAACAAAATCTTTTAATAATTCTACAGCTACAGCACAATTTTTTTCATCTCTAGCCACTATTGCATTTCTGAAAGGGGCACTGATAAACTACAGTTAAAAATAAAATTTAAAAATTTCTCTCTACTAGAAACAATAAGTAGCTCTCATAGAGTGTATGAAAGTACAAGCCACAGTAGTAAATAGAATATGAGATACATGGACACCTCTCTTCAGTGGAGATAGCATAGCTGAGGATTGTTTCTGATGATGTGGGGTTTTTCTATCTAGCATTTGACTTACCACAATACCATGGCCTTCTTACTATACAGTCCAATGCTTTACCAAATATTTCCACTATTGTATAAATTAAAAAAGTAGGGGTGTGGGTCACAAAAGAGAAAGGAAAAAGCTACTAGTAACTATACACACAAGTTCAGTCCAGCCACACCAAAAAAAAGAAAAAGAAACTATAGGGATTGCAAAGATGATGTCACTAGACCCCCTCGGTTCCTCCTAGAAAATGAGTGCAAAGAACAGTTGGGAAGACAGAAACAGATGCACTGACTTTCTGCAATTTACTCTCACTTTCACTAACATACCATCTCATTGTATAGCTGCTTGCCCAGAGCAAGTCCAGTCAGCCATCTCATGTCCAGTCAACCCCCACACTGTCATAGGAAAAGCACTGTCTGATTCATGCTCTCTCTTAAATCTTCATTAGATTTTTTTCCCCTGACACAACCATACTTGTCTAACATGCTATAAATGAGTGCAAGTAGTCATATGACCCTAAAAAGGTGGTATAAGACTGGTTTGCACACATTTAAAAGAGAAATAACCTCTCCTTTCTCTTTTCAAGGTATTCAGGGAGAATAGCATGATTAGTTATTGCTATTCTGCTTATTGATAGTAAGTCAGACACATTAAATTCAAAACATGTGCTTCTACATCATTCTAATTTCTTCCAAGAGTGAACATCATAGTTTGTGGCCAGCTGCACAAAAGTTAAAAATTCTACAGTGTAAGCCTTCCCCAGTCTAACCATGTTTTCTTGAAGACCTATAGCTGTTGTAGGAGGTTGCAACAGTCTCATGTGGTGGCCTATCTCATGGCAATCACTGAAGCTCATGGAGATTAGGATTGTGCCCTCAAAAAGAACTTCAACTGTCTAATGCCAGTGCAATGGTGCTTCAGGGATGGTGTATCAGTAGCGTAGGATGCCATGCAGAAATAGGGTTGTACTCTTTATGGAATACAATTTTTTCAGCCATATAGCTTGGGTATTATGAATATGAGAGTTGCTATGGTCAGTCCAAGTCTGGCCTGGGGAATTCCATCTTTCATGAAATCACAAGTAAATTTTTTCGTAATTGTAATCTTGGCACCGTAGAAAAGAACAGCCTTGGATGTTGCCAAGAGCAGAAAGGCACTCTTGCTGATAGTAACCAAACATCTAATTTCAGACTACCAGAGACAGGGGGTGGGCACTGTTGCAAGATTTCAAGTTCATTTGTTGAGATTTCCTGCTTATGCAGTCTTCATTGCAGAGGATGCAAGCCAAAGAGTTCCAGAGCATGCTGGTTGAGCCATGTAAGTCGGATGGACATAAAATTCTGTCTAATGCAACTATGTGAAAATTAAGCTGCTGCTTCTCAGTTAGCACTGCTAACATGTTCAGAGTCTCAGGAATTCTTCTGGAGTTCTGGAGATCTTTAAAGAGTACAATAATTCATCCTACAGAGTAGAAGAAAGAACAGGGCTGGGGTAGAAGGATTAGCAACAGGTTAGAAAGATATCCCTTAGGGAGAAAAACATCAGCAAATTGTTACATTTGGACTGTCCTTTGGCCCTCTTTATCTTTAGCCTGGGCAATGCTTAACTCTTCCGTAGAGATGAAAATCTTGTCTATTGTCAATGAGAGAGCTTTCTGCGAGGATGATTACTCTCACAGGAATCAGTATCAACTGGACTATTAAAGATACTAATGATCAAGACACACAGAAAAATCATGATGGGGTCTCAGAAGAACTCCATCTCCACGAGCTCTGCTGAGTTTATCCTGTACACTCTCCATGCTGGAAAGGCAAGAAGGGAGGCAGCATTCAGTATGCTCTAAGGAAGTAAACAGAGAAAATGTAGTCTTCTCCCACAGGAATTTTCTAGCATGTCACAATTATATCATGCTGCATGGTTGCAGAGAATTTGTTTAAATCATATTCTTTCAGCTGTTTCAGGAAAGAAAAAACTTCTATCCGAGACCCAGTGCCATAAATTACTTCTGTAACAAAACATGTCTTTTCAGATTCCCCCAAGTCAAAGAAGTACTTGTCAACACTGGCAAACAGTGAAAGACCAGATTTAGGAGACAGCCCCAACAGCATGAAAGCAAAGGCAGTGAGCTACTTTTGATGTGAAGAAATAACTAATACTGACTTAAATGCTGTAATGTTTTGAAAAATTGCTAGGTCTTAGAATAATGGGCTTCTTGAAATAAATGCCAGAGGTTAGTTTTCCTTCCTCTTTGAGTAACAAAGTGACAGAAAAGTAAAACCTATCATTCCACAGAAGATAAAAGACAAACTGATCATACCACAGATTCTCAGAAAGAAGAGCTATGGGCAGCAAGAACGACTCTATTCACTGAAAGGTAAGGCAAGTGACACAACAAATGGTTGTACAGAACATCATATTTGCCTGGACAGGTTAGACAGAGAGAGGAGACTACTATTAGTTACCATTACAGAATCATAAGATAAATACTACTGAATTGCAGATATTTGGAGCTTTCCAGAATTGGTAGGGTCTCTCATCCCTCTTCCAGCTCTAAAAGTAGAAGGCAAAAAGTAAGGTAACAGCAGAAGACCCTTTTCTATTTTTTTTTTCCTTTTTGAAGAATGTGAGGTTTTACTGATTACATAATCAAGTTAAAAACTACATAATCAAAAAAGAATAGATTTTATCACCTGTAAGAAACCAGTTACGTAGAAATGCTTCGAGTTCTGCCTTGCATCACAACTGAAAAGAAGGCATGAATAGTTGTTGCAGCAACTGCACACTTCACGTTCCGAAGCGCAGGAAGGGTGTAGGGGTGACCTAAATTGATACTACTATTAAAAAGAATCTGGTGATGCATACTCAGAATTAATCTGTGTAGATGCATACCGAAGAATTGAGTGCTCTCTTGGAAACAAATGGTCCCTCTTCCCTTTTTCTGTATATAACAGTTTGAATGCAGTGAAGATAAAAGTGGGCTATGAAGAGGACAGCTGATATCATTTTCTCTGTGTTCTTTTTCAGTTTAGCTAAGTCCCTAGTTCTGCAAATACTTGCAAGGATTTTCAACTTTTACCTGAGAAGTTTACTATAGGTTTCAATAGGACAGCTAACATATTTTATAGAAGTCAAGGGTGTATGTAGAAATTGCCAAATCAAGCCCAAAAAGTTACAGGGACAAGCTGCATTTGTAATGAAAAGCACCTCCTGTTTTACTGTTGATGCAAATTTGATGCAAATGTAGCAAGCTCCCATAGCAAACTATGGTATTAGAAAACATGGAATAAATTTCTAAAAACAAGTGACATCAAATGTCATGTATGCATTAAAATTCATTATGTTAAGTCACTTCTGTTACTGATGCTTAGAAATGATGGTTCACTTTTATGAACACTGATAAAAAGTAACAGTTCTCTTACTTACTTTCAACATGTGCAAATGCACAAAATGGACCACGTGGGCAGTAACCTGTTTGGCGCATGTCATTGCACTTTGTAGATTTATATATCTAAACAAAACAGAAGGGAGGTTAACCTAAACATATTTGTTATGTAACAACAAAATAGTTAGACAAGTTTAAAATGTTTAAATGAAAAATTCTGAGTATGTACTGACAATATGTATTACATGGTTTTCTCAAAAAATCCAGTTCTTATCATAAGTTTTTAAAATTAAATTGAAGAGCAGAATTTTAAGAAAAGTAAACCTGAGACAAGACAATCTTATCCCTCTTCTGTATAATAATAAATAATAAGGAAGAATAATATTTTAGAAAAGCAGTGTTTAAACTGCTTTGGTTTTCCACTTTGTATAGAAGCAAGTCAAACATTGGGAATAAAATTTTCAAAGTAATTTACACCACTTTTAAGAAATCTTGCAGGAGAAATATATGTAGCAGAGTGGCTTACACAGCTGAAAACCAAACCAAAACAGTATGTTTTTTCCAACACAATTCCTTCATTAGGACACCTCTAATATTCAAATCAGACTAACATTCAAATATCTTTCTCTAACCTGACTGGGTGCATAAGAACTTAAGTCATGCTGACTGTTCATGACAGTAATGATTATGTAAGTTCCTAGTAAGATCCAGATTCAGTTTAGTGCTCCACTGGGATCTTGATCATCTTTGGATCTCACAAGGCTGGGAGGAGGAGCTGACATGCTATCATATTAGAACAATATTAAGAATTTATTTAAAAGCGTATAGATTCTTTAGAAAATTAATTATGGTGATTTGCAAGTCTGTGGCAAATAGCAGAGATATCTTTTTGGTTCCCCAGACCTTGGTACTGTGTTCTTTGGCTTTCAGCATCAGTTGAGTGATTCATGGCTCGGTAAGTAATAATTCTTATTTCAGAATGCCACTTCTTTGGCACTTGCATATGCTGTGTAAAAAAATGTTTACCTTGGACTCCTACCTTAAAGCAAACATGAAAAATGAAACTATGTATTGAAAAAAAAATTAACAACTAGTTCTGTAAGCTCTTTATTTTAGAGCTATTTTAAGCATCTGAGATAAATTTCCCTCTCATAAGTGATTTTGAATTGCGGCTGAACACTTAGTTGCTATATTCATTACTAGTTCATGCATAACACAAAGATCATCCAAGAAACTGTAGAAAAATGCTAAATCACAAAATTATTACTGCTGCTTATCACTCTCCAAATAATTAATTTTTCCTTGAACTGAAAAAGTGAGAAAACATCCACGCTGTAGACAACTATTCACCCAAATGACACCCTTAGCAAGCAGAACAGCGTGACTGATCTTTCCACCAGTTTCATTAGGAGTTATCACAGACATGGCAAAAAGCAAAGTAGTCTTTTGTGGATACTATACTCAAACTAGGAGATGAAGCTGGGCCCATTACCTTTCTTTCCTGTTCTCTGTTTATTGGTTAAATATAAAACCCCAATGCTGTATACATGACGCTAATGTTGCAGAATAAAAAAAAAAAAAAAATGAGAAGAGCTGACTTCCAAATGGTTCCAACAAAAGATGTAATTGGAAGTTCAGTCTTAGTTTGAGGTCCTAGCCAAAAAATAGCCTTCCTGATCCTATGAGCTACCCAGATGGTGCAGAGTGCCTTCTGGTACATGCTACAGATACAAGAAGTGATAATGCAGCTGTATCAAAATACTATTGTGGCAGAGCTTGCACCTCAAAGACTGATTCTGGAGATGGCCACATCATCTACACATACTGATATTACAAGACAGACAGCAAACTCAAAGAACTAAATCATTACAGAAGACTAACTTCCCAGCTATAGACAAGAACACGGCTGCTATGTATTAACAGTAGAATCAAGCTATTCCTGAATGTGATAACCAAGAGATTTTCAAAATAATAGTCACTAAGCCAAGAGGCAATGACAATATTCTTTATCTGAATTTGGTAAAGAACAAGTAGATTAAAACATCCAGTAAGAGACGATAATGTTGGATAAAGCGAGTATTAATTCAACTTAAATTAAAGGACATTGTGCAGGTTTAGCTCCTGCCGGGATCGGAGAGCACGTTGCCGTTGCCCCTCCCCCACCCGCAGCCGGTCGGGCTGGAAGTTAGGCACAGACCCGGGCTAAAGTAACAAGGAATTTAATACAACAGAGTGATAGAACAATCTGAACAACAGTAGCAATGATAATAACAATAAACACCAATAACAGTGAACAAGACAAAAAATATACAGAGAAATACCGCTAAATGGTCAAGGAGCAAGCCCGCGGTGTGTATGGCCACCCCCAAAACCAGAAGCCAAAGTAAAAAGGCTCCACCCCTGGACCTGACGTCAGCATGGTATGAATAACCAGGCTGAAGATCCCTTCCCCCTCTCTCTCTGCTGGGGAAAAAACTTGACTCTATCCTAGCTGAACCAGGACAGACATAAAAAAGTAAGGCTGAACTAATGTTGTTGACATCAAATAAGCAAACTGAGGAATGAAGGCAACTGACTGCCACCATTAAATAGACTGAATTTCATTATGAACTGAATGAGTGCTTTGAATCCTCAAGTCAGAGGTGCAAAAGCTGGATGAAAGTCAGAGCTGGAGCAAAGGAGGGAAAGTATCACAGGGTATGATGTTGAATGAAAACTCCTCTTTCAGTGCACGTATGTTGCTAGTTTCTGTGAAATTAAATACCAGACCTAAAATTAGGCAAGATGATAACACCATCCTCACCACACTGCCTTGATTAACAGTAGGAATTATGTTCAACACTACAACAAAGGCAGCACAGCTAATGAAAACAAGCAAAGACTGAAGTGACTACAGCTGATGTGGAAGCAAATCACCATCAGTTCCGGAACAGGAAGTGAATTAGGCAATTGTTATATCAGAATTTTTAAAAAACTGGCAAGTAAGACTCATGCAGTTAGCAAGTACTTTTAATAAAGCCATCACATCAGAAGTAGCACATATAACTGAGGTATATTAAGTATAGCTCACATATGTTTGAGAAGAGCAAAAGTAGCTGATTCAAGCCACTGCATGTCAGCTAATTATTCTGTCTGTCAGAGACAGATCTTTGATAAATCACAAGGTCCTTCTCTAAAATAGAAATGTGGCCATTCTAGTAAAGACTTCAGTAAAGGATGTGGTAAGATCCATTACTTAAGGAACAACAGGACTCTTAGCAGTGTTTCCTATTTGCTGCTAAATTGATTAATGGGAGAGATGACAATGGATGTTATGAAAGAGGAAGGCAGCAGACAAAACTAGTAGCAGAACCCAAGGCTCAGCCTTGTGACTTATTTTAGTACTTTCATTCATAGTATTGTCATAAATAAATGTATGGTAGCAATACTAAGCAGAAAGACACCTTTACTACAGAAAAGAGCTGAAATATGATGCAGAAGAAATTTGATGATTTGAAACAAATCTGGACTGTAAAATCTCTAGTAATCAGGACAGTGAAATTCTGGAGCAGCATCTCAAAAGTAAGGAACAGCTGATACCTATTTAGGTGTAGATGTAGTTGGTGGACTTACAATAGAGAATGTATGATATGAAGCTTGCAACAATCCTGGAGTCAGTATTCTAAGAATTCCTTTCCTACTATGGTCCTGAGATGCCTTCAATAATCTTCATAATTGGAAGAGAAATTAGCAATTGCTTGAATGGTCTTTGCTTATACCTTACTAAGTATTGAACTTTCTAATGCAAGAAATTACATTCTGCTGTGAACTCTTCATGTCCATTCAAAGGTCCCAAAATGAAAACAGATATCCAATGTTGTACAAGCAGTTTCTAGCATAACATGTCTTTTCAGTATCATGTTTGTGTCCATTAATGGCATATTTAGTATTGTCATAGTGACACATAAGAATTAAATCTCAGCAGACTGCATGGCACTGCTCTTGGCTGTAGCATCTCACTGTTACGCTCAAGCATCCAACAAAGTTACAATGACTTTGCCTACAGAGGAATCCAAAATCACCTTGTTATTCTGGTGTCTTCAGCCACTAGGAGAGTTTTCTGCTCCTTCCATCTCCTCCTGACCTATTCAGTTTCTCTTAATTATTTGCAATAAAGCTTTTTTAACTATAAAAATAGAAATCTGTCCCAGGTTATTGAGTAGCAATTACTACCGTGACTTCATTACCAATCCCAGAAGTCTGGTAAAAAAAGAGAACACATTTATTTATGCCAAAATCCAGAGAATATGAATTATTTTTTTATAAGCAGTACAATAAAAATGCCTATCAGTGAAAACCACAGCAGTACAAATAACTATTTCTTTGCAAATTTTGTTTTGTTTAAGCAAATACCTCAACAACTGGAAGTGCTGAATGAAATGTCACACGTTTTTTCATAAATCTATAATAAATTTTAAATCACTAAAAATAAATACAAACTTAGTTCTTACCTCAGGGTGAAACTGCTGTTCTGTACGAGAATGACAATATTGACAGCTGTCGCCACTTTCACACCTTGAAGGTTCACCCCACTCATCTGCATGTTTTACATTGGGGCAAGGAGTGGACCTAGAAAAAAACGATGTCCAGAGCATGTTTGTATCTACTTCCTAGCAGAAGCCTCAAACAATTTCCCACTAAATCTCAGAATCTTAGATTCTGGGACCTATAAAGTTGCAAATCCTGAGAGACACTGACTTTTTGGAAAATCTTTGACAGAAGGATGTGCTGGTAGGATTTTATCTATCTTCTGTCTAATGACATTTATTCACAGTCCTAAGACTGTCAAGCAAGTCCATCAATTCTAAACCTTGTATCACTGCGCAAAAACCCACCAAAACCAATGAAGAAACCACAGTTTACAAGAATGATGTAAAATGATGAATGATGAAAAGTAAGAGAGGAGATGCATTAAATTTTGTTCTTAAAAATATTGCTCAGAAATGGTAAATCATAGAACAAAATCAGAAAAAAAGATAGAAATTATAATTGACCTAGTGATTCCAATTTTTGCTAAGATTAATAGAAATTATTTTCATTCTTCACAAGAAAGAAGGACATTTCCATTACAGCTTCACAGTTTTTGTCTTCAGAACTGTCTGATCATTCTGAACAGATGCTTTTTTCCCAAAAAAAAATTTTAGCACGTCTATTGGGAAAGATGTGTTTTTATTCCAATAGAAATATCCAATTGCATTATAGAACCCAAACACATCAGTCCATTAACAACTGTCTGACTGATCAAAAAGCCTATTCTTAATATGTATTTATGTACCTGTATTTGAACTTTCTGGGATTTCGTCTTCTATCTCGACTATTGTGATAGTGAGGACATGCATAACCCTGCCGGCAGAGTCTGGGTGGCTTGGTACATTGTTCTGTCTTGTAGCCAGCTAATACAAAATTTGTGTCTGTAAACAGGTCAACAATTAAGAGAAATAAATAACTAATTTTTGCATTCAGAGTGTCTTTAGTGAGCTTAGGTATCACACTGTTTTTTGGAAAAAAAAAAAAAAAACAACGATTCACAGACCCCCTCCATTCTTATAAACTTAGACTGACTCCTGCATTTTAAAAAATAAGTCTAACACCTTTACATGCAAAGCAATGTTCATTGCTTTTATATTCAATAGCAATATTACAATAAAGTACACAAATAAAACACTAGAAATCTATTGGTAGAGAAACTATCCAGAAATTCTCATTATATACATTTAACATTTTGAAAACGTATACCTGAAAATACATTATTCATTTTAGTAAAACAAACACTAAAAACTTATACAATCTTATATCTGGATTTCTGTTAAGTTTTAGTGTTGACAGTCCTTATTTCACCAAAATTGTTTCCATGTTAAGGCATGTTATAAGGCTGTCCAGTAAAATCTTCCTTGACAAATTCTAGAGCCTCTTCTCTACCTTTGCCTCTGTCTCTACATCTTTGGTTCCAGGAAGGAGGAACTAGGAGATGACAAACAAGGTTCTGTCTAGAAACAGAAAAATTCATAAAAACAACGGAGCAAGTAAATAAGTAAGAAGGTACAATTTAGCTAATGGCAAGCATGGGTTTGTGAGGAGTTAATCAGGTCAAACCAACCTAACTTCTTCCTAAGGTGGGAAAATGGATGTAGGTAAAACAGAAGCAGTCAATGTCATTTATATTGACACAGCAATCCTTTTAGTCTGAGATGTTCTCAGAAACAAACTGCACAATATTACAAGACTCCTGTGGGATTTGTGCAAACATTCTCAAAGAGTCATTAATTATGTCCTTTCAAGTAGCAAGGATTACTAAGAAGAGTATCACATGGAGTCTACTCTTTGTTCAGTCCTTTCCAATAGTTTCATTAAAGGCTTAGGAAAATAAGGCTGAAATCACTAGTTGGATGATTTTCAATCTCCAGAAACTATGTGCAGTCTCACCATATTTACAGGGATTGACAGAAGCGATACAACATTATGTAACACAGACCTGTCACAATGCAAGGAATGCAATAGGAGTGCTTGTAGTTGGTCAATTTTGCTGTCTTTTTTACATCAAACATCCAGTATTTTTTGATCTAGAGCTGAGAGTTAAGATCTACACATTATCAGTACTCAAACGGTTGAAACTCACCCTATAGTTGATTTTAAAAACATAGAGGAGACGTACCGTATTATTCTCTCCCCTTGAATTCCTTAGAGACAGTATCTTCATGTGACCTCTCCCTATGTTTTAGTCCACACTAAACATTAATTTTGTGGAAGTAATTGTACCTGGCAGTCTTTTCTAAAGTAAAACCTGGGCAGGAACTCTAACAATATCCAACTGATACTAACATCTTTGGCTACATAATAAGTAAGTCTAAACCAAGAACATGAGAACCAACTTTGAAAGCCTTAAGGAAACTAGGGCAATTGGATTTACTTTAAGAGATCTAATATAACACTTTCAAGACATTCTTCGATTTAAATATTCTGCTACAATTTTCTGTTTAATATTCTACTTCGTTCCTGTTAGTCAAGCTCAGCAAAGAATAACGGTCCATTAACTAGTCTATTAATGACTCAAAAAAGGAAGATTCTAATCATTACTACTACTTAGCACAACTGAGCTCCTACTGACTTTTAAGAACATACATTCAATTGACACAGACTAGCAACACTTACATCAAGTAAACCGAAAAAGACCTATTAAATGTTTACATAACAAAACATTTTCAAAATCCAATCTGAATATAAATGTGACAGACAGTACAGATTGTTCAAATATCCATATTACTTATATAAACCAATTCTTTACTCTGTTAAAAAGGCTTTTGTATGTCTCCCAGATTAAGACCCAGGACCAACAAATTGGATCAAACACCAACAAAGAAACAGAGAAAGGAGACAGGGTAACGTTACCCTGCCATCTTGGATCTTCACTAAGGATCTTCTCAATCATTGCCTGGCTTGCTAAAATTCCTGGTTGCAGATCTGGAATGCCTTCACCACATCCTATCTGCCCATTCTGTAAGGTTTCCTGTGCCTGAAGTTCTCTGTAATGGGGAAAAGAAAACAACACTGCTAAACTGTATAGCTACAGTAACTCTATCTGTTTCGGGTATAATCCTGTCCAAGTCTACCAAAATTCTGTAATTTAATCTAGCTCTTAACAAGCCTAAATTGTAAAATAAAATAAATTGACTGTATTTCAAACCATTACCTGAGCTGAAGCTGGCAAACAATCGTTAGGAATAACGATGTCAAACAAATCAAAGAGAACACAGGAAGGAATGCTGACATTATGTACACAATGTTTGTACCAGCAATGCCCATCTGTACCTCTGTGTGCTGGCGTGCTGACATTTTGAATATGGTATTATTTTCTGATATTCCACTGCCACATAGGACATGGTAGAACTGAAAAACGTAAACATATAGAAAGGGCAATAAGAGTAATCAGAAATACAGAACCCCTCTATGAGGGAGAATTAAATACCCTAAGAGGAAAAGTTATAACTGAAGGAAGGTACAAAACATAGCTATTGAATACTACATCATATAAAAGTAGCCCAAGTGTACTTTTGGCTCACTGTAAGATTTTGCAAGAAAAGTTTATCAAGACATTACGGAGACCTAGTAACAAACAAGAATCATCATGAGGAAACAGAATTTCTTCTGCAAGAATTTACAACTGCTTTGCAGGTAGGCAACCACAAGCTTACCGAAAGATCAGAATGACTACCACCAAACTGAAAGGTACTGTATTAGTGGTATGAAACCTCTACCAAAAAATCTGAGACAATCTTATTACAACATTTTAGTAAAATTAAGCTGTACAGAGATTCAACAATAGCAAATCAGTTCAAGATTAAAAATAAAAAATAAAAAAATATACTATAGCATAACTATATTAAGCAGCTTTTGAAGCAATGGAAAAACAAGGTGAGGAATCAAGTACCAGAGGCAGATCTATAGTACTCTGTGAGAATCAAAGGCCTCCACTTTCAACTGGCACTTTCCCTAGACACAAATATTCAAGGAGCTTACCTCCTGTACCAAACCACTTCTACTCAGGATCTCTGAAGACAAGTTTGAAAGCTGTGGTTGTTTATAACGTAACTAGTTATATCACTTACACATCATTTCAAGAACTTCCAGACCCCAAGTATCCTCCAAGAAAGAAAATATCAAAGGGAAAGGAAGGCAAGACAGACCCAAAGCCAAGTCTAACAACCTTTCAAACAGTCAGGGTGCAGGCAATGAGAAGGAAAACAGGTAGTTAGTAGAGAGTGGTTTTTCTTTAAGGTGGATATGTAGAAGAACAAGGCTACTAAGGGAAAAAAATTAACATCTGCATCACTGATTCTACTGCTATTTATCCGCTCTTTACTTATAACAAAGAAACCCTAATATCTGTGTCCATTGTAGAGCGAAAAGACCACCAAAGAAAAAATAAAACCCGATTGTTTGGACTTCCTTATGAATGATGGATACTTGAAATCAGGAGAGGCAATGGCACCCAAGTGTTCTTCACAAACACCAATGAAGTTTGAGATAGCCTACTTGTAGGTTCAAGCCACTAAACACAGACTCCTACCACAAACACCTCAGCTCCTCCTGATGCTCTGTATGTAGTCAATCTCCAGTAAACAATCATGTAACACATCAGAAGACATTTAGAGAACAGACCTTGGTTTCAGTCTTGCTATACATTTGTTCCTCATTCTAATATGATGCAAAAGATTACAAAGATACTAAGCATTCTGTATTCAGACTGATGTGGCATCATGCTGCATATGCTAAAAGAGGAAAGTTTAAAAGAAGAAAAAAGAAAATGAACAGATGTCTTGTAGAAACATCATCAGCTAGCTAACTGAAGAAAGTCTTCTAGAAAGAAAAGCCATATATAACTAAACAGTATGTGACCAGGCAATGCAGCAGTGTATTCTGTGGCAAAATATGAATTTAAATAATTACAAAATTACTGAAAAGGCACTAACTTTACTGAAATTATTGTGAAGGAAGAGTTATCATCTTCCAACAGATGGTTGGGAATAAGGGATGACAAAGGTAAGAATGTAAGGTAGCAGCCATACCAGCTCAGATCAAAGGTTCATCTAGCCTGGAATCCTGTCTCCAACAGTAGCCGATAGCAGATGCCTACGGAAGAGTATAAGAATAGGGCAAGCGTATAGCGATACCTCCCCAGAATGCTCTTCCAGTATCCAGTAAGAGGTAACTGTGACCCTCCAAGGCTTCAAAGCTATCTAGGAACTGGTATCCTTTCCTACTGGTATATACAGACCACCTTCTGTAGCAAGAGCTTCCTTCCACCCATTTGTAACACCTCCCAACAACACGCTTATCTCGCAGCTTTGGACACAGCTAAAACTCATACCTACCACTGCCCTGATTCACAAAGTACCTTTTTTTGGTGATAACTTGATTATACATTAGAGAAGCAGAAAATAATACCGGTATCTTATACATGAAAAAATACAACATGATTAAAAAACCCAGGACATCAGTAAGCAAACTGTCAAACATACAAGCTGAGAACCAGAAAGATGGCTTAAAAAAATCATGAACTTGTGAAGATAAAAAACACATGCAAATTTACAAGGCACAGAAGACAAAAGGCAGAGTGACTGGTCTTTTATCGGTCATAAGAATTACATATATGGCTCTTGAAAATGCAAGTTGCAAACCCTTAGTATTTATATTTCCCAGTGTGCTTCCATCTGCTATCGCTGATGAACAGTGAATTGTACTCATGTTTACAGTTACAGCAGCAAGTATATTTTTCATGCAAAGCATACTGCACTTTCTGGTATGTGGTGGTAACAGACATGTGATATTTCCTGCTAATTAGGCTGAAGAATATGAAACAAGACTACCTTATATCATATACTGGTGGTCTAAGGTCGTGTGGACCATGAGCAAAGGCACAGTGAATTCCATTCTTCACACAGTGACCCCGGGCATCTGTTTCATGAATGCATGTCCCAGTCTTGTAATATCTGAGATGATACTTCCTTTCTGTATCCCCTGTTGTTCGATGCAGGTAAGGGCAACTACATAATAGAAAGACCAAACTTAGAGCATTGCTTTGAGTTTTGTTTTTCATAATTTAATCCTGAATAATGATATATCTCTTATTAACTTATAACAAGTAACTCATCAGGATTCTTGAAACAAAAATTGTCCCAACCAACCACCACAGATCAGCTTCAAAATTAAAAACATTTATCTATTTCTTAGTCTCTGCTAAAGTTCTAAGAATTTATAACAGGCTGACTCACAAAGATATTACGAATAAATCTAGTAAGCACCCCTGTAAGCAACATTATCTGAACTAAAGAATGACATCTTCCATACTGGCAAAAGATCAAATAATTTCTACACTAAGAGGTGCAAGAATTTTTTTTTTTTTTCTGAACGCTATCATCTAAAATCAAGGGGTACCTGAAGCACGGTGATTTTTTTTTCATAACTGCTCTTTATAGACATGGAATTTACTGAACAATCTCGGGGCAATCTAAAATGACCCTTCTATTAAATGGAGAAGAACAATTTTTATATCAGCAATACATCTTTGTACATATACTAATCATTTTTCAGGCACAACTATGTGAGTTACGGTCTGTACCTTAAAATTGCTAGCATCATGTATAGATTCTAATTCCAACTACCAATAGTAAACAAATTTTAAAACACCCACAAAAATATATACACAGGCATGTCTGTTCCCTCCCAGTTTATTTCAGTGTAATTAATTTTGGTCTCTGCTAGTTGTGAAAAAATACTAATCTCCAAAAACTACTTTCCCCCATCCCAAAGTAAAAAGAAACTGCACCAAAAAGCTTAAGAGTGATACAGAACAACAAATGAAAAGTCCCACAGAAATATTTTACTTTGAAGGGAGGGAGAATAGTGAAGCACTAAGCAGACTTTAACACTTGTAAGAATTTATGCAGGTTTAAGCTTTATTTACTATATTCTAAAAAGGTTATTTAGAAACTAGACTAAACAAATGCAATTGTTCACAACATTTACAAGTCTGGTATTTATATATTTACATGAAAATCATACATTTTTCCTGCTGTGCTAAACACCTGCAGCTTGTGCTGACATCCAGGAATTGGTACTGTTCCTGATTTCTGAGAATCAGTCTGCTTCCTTGTAGGAATTTAAAAGCAGCATTCTGTTAAACAAGATAAATGGGCTGCAGCTAATGATCTATACCTATCTCTTTAAAACCCAACAAAATAAATTAATGGGAAGACTACATATACCAAATTCAGTGCTACATCTCATTTTCTCAGTGTAAGATGGAGCACAGTCCACACTCAGGATCTGAAAGTTCCTTCACACTTCTTGGATCTACATGGAAAGACAGACAGGATGCAATCTTTTGGACCCCTTACAGTGCCTCAGCTGAACTTTGTGAGAAATTCTGTGTGATGTGTGAACAGCGTTGATGCAGCCCTCCTGTTCCGACAGAATGCCTACTGACACAGAAAAATGAGAAAACCCACAAGAGTCAAACAAATACTTTTGCCAGCACTAGTCCTGTACAGAACTCTGAACAAGAGGAAATGCCACCTGAGGCTGTATGTTTGTTATTGCTGTCACACCACTAGCAGAATCCTTGCAGGGGCCAAATGTTTCCATTTTCCCAGCAGAGCGTTCATCACAAACTTTTATCTTTGACTCACATAAATGCACACCTCACAAAGGTGAGAGTACCCTGTCACATTCTTATGCTGAATGTTCACGCCTCCATTTTCATCTACTTAAGTTTCCATTCCTGTTGGAAACAAGAATTAAATGTCTTATCTTCCATACAAGAAGTGTACAGGTGTTTACATCTCATTGCTTGTCTTTTAAGTTTCTTATCAGAGGGCAAACACTTTTGCTTAAATGTATGCAGTTTTTCCCAAGCGGAATCACTTTATCAGTGGAGGTCTCCCCCCAAAATGTTAATTATTCAATTATTTTTAAATTACTGTTTAAAAAAAAGATAATCAATGGAATATAGGCATAGCTTGTCAAACAAGCTAGGCACAACCTGTTCTATGCAGTGTGAGAGAGAGAGTATAGATACTCAGGTCACAATTTCTCCCATTGAAAGACAACATGGGTTCCAAAAACAAGCCGGTAAAGAAATACAAACTATGTCACAAGACTCTTATTTCTGCTAAATTAAACCTAGGTTTGTTTGCCCTAAGACTCAACACTTGTGCCATCAATAGCTAATGAAATCTGAATTTTATTGAAACCACAGCTTTCCTACTGCACATGTTGCTAGCGGCCAAAAGAGTCCCATACAGGTGAAGTTCTCCAGAAACTAGCAGAATGCTTTAGCAAGGCTATCCAGTGTGACTGGGAGAGTTTGTTATCTTAATTTTGTCTAAAACTTGTAAAGAACTAGATAAGGGCTAGTTCTAAAGGTGACTCAGGGGGACTAAACAGCAAGCAAACCTCAAAATGCAAAACCAGTGGCATCAATTTTGCATGTGTATGTTTTACATGAAAACGTGTTATTCGTACAATACCACAATAACCAAACATCTTGATCAGCTATAGTTCATCGTAGGATCATTACTCAGAAAGGTAAAAACCCCTAATAAAAGCAGATTTTAGATGGCACATAGTACTTATCCACACATAGTATCAAACTAAGCCAAAGCACTGAAATATGCACAGAACAGGTGTTCTACTCAACCTTTAATGAACTAGAGGGATGTTACATCATACCTTCACTTTATTAATGAGCTATTTTAATGGAACATAAACTACTGTAATACATAGCTTTAAACAAGACTAGTATTTTGATTTAAAATGGCTGATTTTAATTATCATCGGATTACATGGCTGCAAACTGATAAACTTGTTCTTATGTACCATAGTTGGACACTAAAGTTCTTCAGACATCACTTATTCCTTAGGAACAAACTTTTTATTTAAAAAAAAAAAAGTTCCCAGGCAGAATAACAAATCTATTTTATGGCACATATTTCTACAGACAACTCCCAAGCTTAAAATAACTGTACTGAATCCTAACTTAGTAATCATGAAACATCAAAGAATATTACTCTGTATTTTTTTTAAGTTCTTTTGGAGTCTACACACAACATTTAACTATTGAAATCAGCTTTGTTTTCTGCATCTGCATCTCACAATGTAAAACTGTCATTACACTATTCAAAGTAAGTAGATGTGTATATATATCATGAAACAGAGCATACGTTCACAAAAACTTGAAAGGTTACCTGATAAGTGAAACGTGCCTTTCCTTTTCATACTCTTAATCAGATCAAAACCATTCCAAAGATATCCTTTAAGAATAGAACAGTTCCAGTTTAAAGGATAATGCCAGATGTTCCTAAGTGTAGCTACATAGCTCTACTTCTGTTCAACCTTGAGGCACTGACGTATTTTTTCCTATGATCACTTGAAGTGCTCTTCTGTAGATGGTTTCTGTAATTCACCCTTAGAGCACTTTTACATTACAGATACTAACATATTCAAAATAATTTTCTCTTCTAGAATCTGGTTTCAGTTGACTACAATGGTTGAAAAACATGTCAGACAAAAATAAAGTATCACTTTTATCCTCATTTGTGAAATTGAGAGGAACGCTATTCACTACTCAAAATATATGCCTCTAACTGTGCAAGTCACCTAGTCTTTCTCACAGGCCCTTCCTCAGAACAGGTTGTTTTAATTTGCCACCCTCAGAAAAGCCCTTTTCTAAACAGCTTTAAGATTTTGGACTTCCTTTTATTCCAAGTTGAACTTTGGAAAGAAATATCACAGTCAAGCCTGGCTGAAACCAACAATTTCTAATTTAATTCTCTTAAAAGTATGTTCCTGACAACAACTATGGGTGTCATCACTCCACCTCCCTCGGTAGTTCTCTGTCCACTCACAAGCTGCATTAACCTAACCGTGTATCCAGATGAGCAGAATAGAGAAACAGAGGCATAGATAACGGCAAAAAAAGTACCAATATGTTGTCACAGACAGCTTAAAACGAAGGTGTCCTGGCACTACTGTTTATAACCTATTTCTATCAGAATTTGAAGCTGCTTAAAATAAAAGATTAAATTTTAGCCAGAAGACAAAACGGGATCAAAAAAATACTCCTTTGCTGAGTTCTGGAACAAGAATGCTGCCACACTGTAAGCATGTTTTCAGAAATGTTGTTTTCCTCCATTTTTATCTCCTGCCACTACTGACATGCTATCTTTAAGAAAGCTACCTTTAACATCCTTTGCCTTTCCCAACTATTTGCCCTGTATGCCTTTTCTCTTCTACCTTAAGTTGGCTATCAATTGCCATTTCTAGCCACCAGTTCTCAGGATCAAATGTAAAATAAGGCCTCCACAGTTCAGCTGAAACTTCTCACAAATGTCTCCAATAATCTCACATTATAACTGAGTCAAAGAAAACTGACTTCATCTTCTCGACTCACATCTATCTTCATTTTCTAGATTTACGGTCTGCTTTACTCAAATTTTTCTCTTCTTGAAACATTGTTTTCCTCGGTTTATGGGAATTCAGTTAGGTTCACATTTTCCTCTCAATCCCCCCTGCAGGAACAATAGCAGTAGAAAACCAGTTTACGATGTTATGCTTTAAAGATCATCACGATGCAAAATCATAGTTCTAACTCTATGATAGCCTACAGAATACATCCTTATATAAAAGTCTGTGTGCCAAAAATTGACAAATCACTGATAGAAATCTGTTTTCAAATAAACTGCAGCAGGATACTATCGATCATTTTCGCTAAGGAGAAATCAGCATTTTTTCTTAATGTCACTGATAATACTATAAACACCTAGGACTGAGAGAAATCACTTACTCATCTCCATCTGGGCAGATTCCTGTAGTCTCATCATATTTTGTACAATAAACATCTGGACTGTAGTTAAAAGTCCCATCACGCCTTCGTATAGGTCTACGACGACGCTGATTTAGGAAATGCCAATGAAAACAGGTAAATGGTCTGTGCTGGGTACACTTGTGCTGCAAAAATAGGGGGCACTGCTCTGTCCTAAATTCCTTTAGATACCTAAAAAAATTAAACTGTGTTACAAGTTTATCTTATTGGAGGCACATTTTTACAGTATTAACAGGGCACTTGACAATTCAGTGCACGCAGCCCGTGAAAAATTGTACAAATGTACCTGCATACAGTTTTAGTTCCTGTGCACAATTTACTGTTTAGCTGTTGAATACAAGTGACTTCATTTTTTGACAGATGCATTACTAATAAAATACAGCGGAATACCTGGCAAATTATACTGTTTTGTGACTAAACTAAAATCAAATAAATACATTAATTTTAAAAGTACAGTATTTAAAATATTGTCCTAAGTAACCACCAAATAGCAATTATAAATTACTTGAATGAGCATTCATCTTGCTGCTACCATACAAAATAGTCCTACAAAGGCTATTTTAGCTAAAAACCACATCTGATTTATATGTTTGTCCTTAATCCGAACATGTCCAGAATGTGGACACACTATAGAGAAAGCTAGAGGGTTAAAAGAGCTCTATGAAGGTTATCAGGGGCTATGAGAGGACTTCAGCAAACTTATTTTCAGCGACTGTTACATTTGTGTTGAGACAGTCTGAGGTCTTTGAAGGTTACTTAGGTGTGAATAAGGCAGTCCCTCATTAGCATGCTGGGCACAGAAGCTAGTTAGGAACCCTGGTACTTCTTTCCACAGGATATCAAGGTCATCCCAGGCTGGACACTACTGGTACATTTGTCAAAGGATGTAAGACAGCACTCCTCCCTGTCTCAGTTTATATATCTATTAGCCAATTTAGCAAGTTCATTACACTGGTGAAGTTAGGGAGTATTTGCAGAGGAAGTGGTATATGGGGGCTTTGCAGAAACTTAAAAGGGTGCAGGATGTGTAACAGGCTACAGGGGAATTGAAGCTAGAGAGACAAGCAAGGATTAGAAGAGGAATAAAGGGCATCTTTTCTCAGTTGCTTAAATTGGCACATGGGGGATCTAACGGCACAGAGTTATGAAGCATGTCTAAGTTTAGAGAAGAACCTCTTAAATTATCAAGGATTGTGGGGAGCAGGAAAAAAAAAGGAAAAAGGAGGTTTTGGACATTAAGCGCTGTAGGATGGGCTGTAAGTGGCTACATTTTCGTGGTCTTTCTGAGTGCTGGAAACGTAACATGATAGAAGTGATGATACAGAGGACGGGAGTGAAGGAATGCCACAATTAAGAGATAAATTAGGCTGCATTTGTGGGGAGCACATGCTCCTACACGAGATGGACTGTCAGGAGTGCTAAGGGGTGCAGGGTCTTTACAGACCGTGTCTGAATAAAAAGGGACAGGCTTGCAGAGGGTGGCGAGCACAAGGGAGCCGTCTTTCAGCATGGGAATGTCTGCAAAAATTGTCACGGAAACGTCCTAAGGACTCGGGCTGAGGCTGGCTACGCAACGCTCAGGGGAGGTGGAAGAACCGCTGTCACGGCTCGGAGAGCGCGGACTCCGAGTGCCGGCGGATGCCGGCGGGTCCCCGGGCGGACCTGGGGTACGGCGGCGGGCGCGGACGCAGGGCGCGCAGAGCCGCCGAAGAGGCTCCGCAGGAGCCGTGCCCGGGACGCCGCAGAACGCGGCTTCCTCCCCGCGGCTCCCGGAGCCGGACAGAGAGCGCGGCAGAGGCCGGCCGGGGCCAGGCCGCGTCCCCGCAGACCCGCCGCCAGGGCAGGAGGCCGCGCGGAGCAGGCCTGGCGCGCGAGCGGGCCCCTCGCCTCGGGCGCTGCGGCCCCTTCGGGCGCTGCGGCCCCTCCGGGCGCGGCGCGGGGAGCCCGGGGCGCCGCCTGCGCGCGGTACCTACGTATAGTGCGTCGGCTGCTCGGTCTGCGGGGACCCGCCGGCCCCGCCGCCCCGCGACGCCGCTTTCGAAACCGACGGCATCTTCGCCGGCCGCCAGCAGCGCGCAGGCGCGGCCCCGTCCTGCCGGCCCCGCCCCCTGCGGCGCGACCCGGCCGGCCCCGCCCCACGAGAGAGCGCCCCGCGCCGCGCGCGCGCCCAGGCAGCCACGCCCCCCCCCGCAGCGCGCGCACGCGAACCGGCGCGTGTCCCCGCCAGGGCGTGGCCGCCAGCCCCGCCGGGAGGCTGGTTTGGGGTTTTGGTTTTGGCTTTTTAATTAGGCATTTTAATAGCACAAAACCAGTTCTGCGTTTTTACATTTCAAAGTTGTCTCTAACTTTGAAGGAAACTAAATTGTATTGGTAGCTTAGATTCTTCCTCTCCAAGAAGTTTCCAGAGTGTGCAAGTTCGGATATGTATGAATCTGTAGGAAATCCCAGATACGTTATTCAATGAAACTATAGAGGTTTCCTCTCCAATATAATGCAAGCCAATCCCTTCACTTCCCCGCAAAAATCTCTCCTACCAATAATGATCACCTAAATTAGGCATGCCTAAAAAGTTCTAGTCCAGAAAGCAAGAACCAACTATGCATTAAGGGTTGAAGGTAGTTTCTATGTTGTTTAGTAGAATTACAAAAAAAATCACAACACAGAGAATCACATATTAATGAATCGTACACTTACAGTTGTCTTCAATGTAAGTTGAACATACTCTGTGACTAGCAAAGTGTCAAATCAAGGTCACCTTCAGCAGCAATTTTAGACTTACAGCTTTGATATTGTAATACACTGCATCTACGAAAAATGATCCATGGAAGAGATGGGTTTTATAAAACTTCTCTTCAAAAGCAAGTTGTTTTGCAAGAGATCCTGTTCGTCCCTACTGTGCAGTGCTGGAAGAAACTACACCTTGTGCTGCCAGCGTAAATGATTTAAGCCGAGACCAGCACCGACGGCAGCACGATACGTGAGGGGATCAAGCTCGCTGGGTGAGGCTGCCGACAGGTCGGAAAACTTAAGTTTTCCCGTTAAAGCGCCAACACATCTTTTAACCTGGTGAATGCCGGCCAGCTTTCGGCAGCTCCTCCCTCCCTTCGCGGGACCCGCACTCTCGCCCTCAGTTCTCCTTCCGCGGTTGCAGGGGAGCGCCGCTTTCCCGGGCCGCGTCCAGCGAGTCCGCGGTGAGGCCGGAGAACGCCGCTTCCAGGCGCTCATCGATGTCCGTCCTGTCCCTGAACGCGCACCAGAGCAGCAGCCCGCCGCACACCAGGCTGACGGGCAGCACCTTCACCCACGGCCTCTCGTGGTCGCTGCCCATGGACCGCCTGACGCTCCACACCCGCGGGCTGGCCTCGCTGGCGGAGAAGGGGATGGGGCCCGCGCCCTCCTCCGCCTCCTCGCCCCGCCGCCGCGCCAGCCCCCGCCGGGGCGCGGGCAGGCGCGGGCAGCGCCGCGCCCTGCAAAGACACACGCGTCAGCGGCGCGGCCGCGGCCGCGGCCCCGGCCCCGGCCCTGGCCCCGGCCGCGCCCGCCGCCTCACCGCCACCGGCCCAGCGCCCAGCTCATCCCCGCGGCGCGGCTCCGCACACGCGGCCCCCGCCGGAACCGGAACCGCGGGCGCCTCGGGCGGGCGGGGCCTGCGCGGCCCCCGCGGCGACGCTGCCACAGCGCGGGTCGGGAGAGGCGGCTTTATTCACGTCCCGTACACAGAGCCGCCACAAGGTGCCCCACGCCACCGCTCTCGGTAACAGTTCGGTGCTTTGGCGGCAGCAGCCCGCCAGGTCCCGAGCAGCTTCGGCCCCGTCCGGCGCTCTCCGGAGATGACATCAGCTCTGAGCACGGCGGGGGCAGCGGCAGAGAACTTTTTTTTTCTGTTTTAAAGTCTGCACAGAAAACACTAGCATACAGATGAAAAAACATCTTAATATCGTACTTATTACCCCTCATACACCATCTTACAACACTTGGCCTTGAACTATTTTGTATTTACACCCCTGTCACCGTGCTTGATCAAATAAATTAACAAAGCTGGGACTGAAGACACAGAATCCATAAAGCTCTGCCCAATACCGGCCTTAGCAAAGAAGTTCTACAAATGCTCTCAGATTAGCCGACTGCCCTCAGTAATGGTGAGCCCCCGCTCCACTACGTCCCCTTTGCTTGAGGGCAGAAATTCAGGAAGAATACTCACAGAAGGTAAAACCATCTTGGTGACACGAGGCACGTTCAACTCACCCGACACTGTGTATGACCCTGGTGTTTACCACCCAAGTTTCCTCATGCAGTGTCATTCCAAACCCCTGTATCGCCATGCAGGTGCTCATCATCCTTGGACCCATTAAGAGTTGTTGTCGCTGCAGTCACCGGTTTGTGACTTACATGTTCAACACTGGTATTTTCAGCTGTAATATTTAGTTTAAAATGTCAGTTACTTCTGCTTTTAAACACCAAACATTTCTGTCACAGAATGCACTAGATACTTTCAATGGCTTATCTCAAAACTAAGTTGTGAATTCTGCTTTTGATTATATAGTTGTGATCTGCAGTAATCACATGCACTACCAAACAGGCACAAACACTGTGCAAGTTACACAGTTACTAGTTTAAACATAGAGACATTTTACAAAAATTCTAATATGATGGGTTTTCCCTAGAAAATAAAATCAATTTTTAAAAAAGAAAAGTTTCTCAAAACAAAAATAAGATAGTTAAGTATATCACGAATTTTAAGCTAATTTAATTAGCTCAAAGGTTCATTGTTTTCTTGAAGTGCAATTCTGAACATGAAAGGTGTAAATATATATCCAGGGAAATTAAATCCTCCTTAATATTACAGTTCATGTAATAATGGCACAATGGACTGTAAGGAGGGGAGAGGCGGCGGGGACACAGCCCCACCCCCAGCAATAAGAACAAGAGAAAAAAAAAAAAGCTTGTCTGGAATTAATCCAGATAAGCCTTGCTTCTTCACAGCCAGCACCGAACAGTCTTTCCTTCCAAAAACTGCATGTGATATGGTACTTACCTAACAGAAATCAAAAAGAGGGAAAAAAAAGTGACTAAGAAAGGATAAAAACAAATAAAATAGAGAACATTTCAAGTGTTCTTGAAGTCAGGCCTTGCGGTAGAAAGTGGAGTTACTTAAAAGATGTTTATGTGATATGAATGCCATAACACCTCTTTACTTTTTCTTTGGCACCATAAGTACTGGAGACAAACTTCAGTTACAACATCAGTCAAAATTTTTCTATAAAGCTAAAATTTCAAGTCATCAACAGATTTTTGGGGGGCAAAACAAGTCTTCTTGAACAGGAATCAAGCCCTAAGTATTTACTACAAACTCTGTCTGATGATTTTTACTCCCGTATATTATTTAATCCTTGATGTAACTGAAAACAACATTTGGGTATTCACATTCTGAATAGACAATTATGAAAAAGAACCAAAAAACTCACCAGAATCTCCTTTGTATGCAATACCATACTGACTTAATAAATCTTTAAGTTTTTTTATTTCTTTAGAGAGTTGCTTGTATTCCTAAAAAAGAAAATACATTTAAAATGGATCTCCCACTCTCCAAATGCATATAGAAAATGGGATTTAATCAAAAATAAGGGGTCTGTGCACAGCTGTTACAGCTTTTGACTGAAAAGATCTTATAAACTGCTTTTTGAAAGAAAAAGGTACAAATTTTATAAAGAGATGTATTTCTATCTTGCCAAAACAGAAGCCAGCTTCTTCCAAGTCTGAGAGTACAAATTAGGAATGCTTTCTGTACCTATTTAGGATCTATCCTCTAACCAGCATTTTATCATAACACAAAATTGCATTCATAAGTTTGCTACAGGACCAGCCTAATCTTACTTTATATTATAATGCTATAGTCTGGAAATTTCTCACCTCCTCCACACTGGACTTAGTAACTTCATGTTCTCCCTTTCAGCAGTTGCTGCTAACTTAGAGCCAGGGATTGCTCGTTACTTTTGAGACTCAAACCACGTATCTGAAATCTCAAAGGAGCCCCAATTTTTTATTGTTTTGGTTTTCATACGAATTAAGAAAAAGCAAAAGATCGACTGTTTAAGATTCTGCAGTTACCAAACCAGCCAACTTTGTCAATTAAGTAAGTCAGAAAAAGAAATACAAATTATTAAATACTGTATTGTTAACTATTGGGGGGAAAAAAAAAAAAAAAAAAAAAAAAGAAGAGGTGAATATTCCAGCTCCTAACAGTACCACATCAAAACAGTGATCTTCATATAAGTATATTCAGCTTAACCACAGTTTATTTGGTTATACTCAGGAATTACTACGTGGTGTTTTGTCTTTGCTAATAAAATGACAACAGCAGCTTCTTTGCTGCATTATAATTCATTCCCTTCCATACTCTTTTTATGATGTTGAGCGTGCACTCTTTGAGGCTGAGCACACCGTCTTCCTCTGTTTTCCCCATTTCAATGCTGTTGCAGAAGGACTGTTCACACACATGGAAGTCATTCAGAAATGGACACAGCATAGATCGTTCTGCCTTTTGCTTGCACAACAGCCAATACATTCTGACACAACTCTGGGTAATTATCCACAGAGGGAAGTGTCAACATTCCCAAGACTGGTTACACATTTATTTTCAGTAGTAATTCCTTCCTACTTCCAGACTGATACTCCCCTGACAGAGCACTCACAAGGTGCCTACATGAATTCCTACATACCACCCCATCTTCTCACCAGCATTCAGTTGTGCTGGTTTGTTTTTGATGTAAGGGCTGGAATAAAGATATCAAGTCATCTTGTATGCAGACTGTTACATATTGAAACCAGAAAAGATAATCCCATTAACAGATTTCAGCGAAATCCAAAGAGTATTTACATAACGCTGTCACACTGATATGTCATACAGTAAAAAGGTGACAATTCCATACTGTAAATATTGTGCTCTATACCTTACTGCACTTCTCCACTGTTTCAAATTCCAGACTCATTTTCTTATTCTGTTTTTCAACTTCCTTTTCTTCTGTTGCTTTTAGAAGTCCTGCTTCCTCAAAAATCTCTTTCAGTATTTTTTTGTATCCCTAAAAAAGAAAGTTTCCAAAAGACAATAGATCAATCCACCCTACTCGCATCTATGCTTGTAATTTGCACTGGCCATTCTAATTCCTCAAGCTTCACTGGATTTACAAATTAGCAGCTGATATAGCAGTTACAGAGCACAAAAATTGCTATTTGCCAACTGCAGAATAAATGCATCCATTCCAAAAGGAAGAACTGCAGAGACCAGGTTTGGCTATTTGACAGTGATTGTTCTTTACCAAATAAAGTTGGAAGAAATTAACAAACCTGCTCAGTTATTAGTTCATCATACAGAAGCTGCTCTGCTTCATCCCACTTCCTTTGTAATGCTTCAGTCAGAGTCGGATAAACTGAAAAAATGGAAGTCAAACCATGTACAAACCAACAGCAGTGTCCTGCAATAGTTAAATGTTCCTCTAGTAGCACGCAAACGTATTTGTTTTAAGACCTCAATGTTTCTATGCATTACATAGCCTCTACTACTTTCAAGAGTTGGGGTTAAACTTAAAATTCCGCTTCATACATCTGGAGAATGTCACTGACCAAGAGTTCTTCTCTTAGTTCCAGCCTGAAGGCCTCATAATTCTTTGTTGAATTTAATTCCAACTGAGCTCTCCCTTTCTGTAATGTAAGTAAATGAGCAGATACTACAGGGCTGATTCCTACACCCAGTCCAAGGGGGGAAAAAAAAAAAATCACTCACTGGGTCTATACTAGCAATGACAATTTATTTGATAAATACCTATGAGTTATAATGACTGGGATTTAAAACACAGTTCGAATTATATGTTATATTTAATACACATTTACATCAAGTTATAAACTCAAAGAACCTAAAAATTTACACTCTGAGGTTGGTATCATGTGCCAGCTGCTTCACACAGAAATGATTTTCTACATCTTACCTAAAAGAGAGTGGGGATGGCACACAAGAGGAGTCTCAAATGTCAGAGAGTAAACACAAGTACTCGGCTCAGACACATAAGCCAGTTTATTGCTCTTTCCACAAACAAGATGAACCTAAACACCAGTAAAAAAAAAAATGAGCTAAACACCTCCACATACAACAGGACCAGCATTGATGATCAATTTGCTCTCTCCCAATGCTAGCAGATACATTTCTGTACATACTGTCACCCACAGAGAAAGAATCGTAACAAGCACACCTTCAAGTTATTTTGTCAAATGTGAAAATCAGTTCTTCTAATGGGAAATGATCCCCCCATCTCATATTGTTCCTTGGACTCCCAAGCACCATATTTCAGCAAGAAGGAGAGTAAAAAGGACAGTGAACAGGATGCCCTTCAGAACCTCATCTGACATAAGCATAATTCACTTCACAAATTTTAGTTCTGACCAGTGTGCTAAATAAAGAGAACTATACACATCTAGCCTGCAGACAATTGTTTTCATCTTTTAAATTGCAGCACCAGTATTTTCTGTGTTCAAAACTAAATGCCAGCGAAAGGTCTGAATCACAGTATCAAAGGTCATACAAGAACTGTAATTCTTTCTGCAGCCCCTATGGGAAATAAAGATGTTAACAAGGCACCTCCATTACCGTACAGAATGTTTTCATCTTGGCCAAGATGTTTTGTCCCTTATCCAATCTTCACATTAGTTTGTTCCAACAATATATCCCTCTCTCAAGCACTGTATTGTCACCCATCACTGCAATAGCTAAGCATCTTCTACAGGCAAAGCAGCCTGTTGTGAACTATGTGGTATCCTTAACTCTTCTTCACAATAGCGATCTACGTCACCAGGGAATGGGAGGTTTAATTCGTTATATCTGTAAAACCATACAACACACTGAAGTGGGAAGTAGAAAAACGTTAATGAATAAACGGATAAAGGATGTGTGCAAATCACATGCCACACACTGGGCAAGTCTCAGACACCCTTCCTTATCCTTCTAGTTGAACAGTTATTTGGCACAGAGACCGTTTGAATGTGAGAACGAACATGTTAACCACTCCACAAAATAAGAATTTTTACTTTTTCTTTAAAATGTACTCACACCAGAATCTGTTTCTCTTTAGTCAGTTCCTCTGCCACTCCCACATATCTGATTCTTTCCTTCCCCTGGCATGCCCTCTGCTCTTGTTTTAACACCTTACTTAGCTTCTCTGATGCTGTTGTTAACGGCCTAATTCTTTTCCCTTTCTCCTGGATGTTCTTAACACAATCAGCTGGCATCTTAAATTCAACAAATAGCTCATTTTCTTTGTTTTTCCTGACACAAATTACAAAGCGCTGTATGTTCCCACAGTAGTGGTAATACCAGAATATTCCACTCTAACAAGGAAAAAGACTTACAAGTAACCAATGAGAATACGTAAGTAAACTTCGTCAAAATTTTATCCTGACTTTAGCTTCCCTCCTCTACTGACCTAGCTCCTACAAGGATTCATCTTTATGTTTTATATCACATCTTAAATGATGGCTTCTTCAAGGTAGGAACGTTTCAGTCTGTAGTGTCATGAGCGTGCCTAGAGAGGCATGATGTCTGAATCAGCATAGGCTAGGTTATTGTACCTTTGTCTGTCTGCTCTTAGTTTCACATGAGTCTCCTTCCCTCATCCACATTCCAATAAATGTGTTGTTGTCAATTTCCCACTCATGCCAGATTCTGAAAAAACAGGACATCATTTTATTTTAAGTCACCGGAAAGAAAAAGGTGAACACTCAGGAAGAAAAAACAGGAACACCCTTACACCATGTTCAATTTAACTGTATAAACTTAATTTTTGTTATTTTAGTATTTCCATTTCTAACAGCCAAGACCTTATAAACTGTGCAGTTTGTTATCCAGGCTGCCATATAGGGCACATCAATAGTACTTTGAGAGCACAGTTGCGGATCAGCTTTCAGTTTGCAAACCATGTGCACTTATAAATTTGTGTTTAAAGCCACTAAAATACACCTTATAGATCAATCCCACAACAAATTCCATGATGCCAAGTACCCTGTGCAACTCATGTCTGCAGGATTTTTAGTGCTGGTGAGAGCACCTACAAAAAGCAGTCTCTACTTCTGCTAGTCATCAAGCCAATGATACTCTCAGCATCTTGATGTGCCCTTTTCCTCTCATATTGGCTCACTAATTATTGTGCATATAAGGAAAAAAAGGAAACATCTATTTACAAAATATGTAGAAAGGCAGTAATTCTAAAGCAGTGCTCTGGTTTATAATTAAATTTATTTTAGGTCTTATGATTTGGATACTCTGAGGTCTTTGACTACTTCGAGAAACTTTTTTGGGTCTACATCAGTCTTTTATTACCTTTTATTAAATATATTCAACACAACCACTAGGCATAAAGTACATTTCATTTTGCAAGGTTATATTCAACTCAAAGCGAGAATAGTGAACAGACATTAAATCTTTGTTAATATAAGCTGTATTTATACATTACTAGTTTCTCACATGAACATTTAGCCTCCAGCTAAAATAAGAGGTTAGTATTTATCAACAAAAAAAATCTGAATTTTTCAAGATGGGCTATTTTTATGCATAACACCCTGGGAACTACACTGACCTAAGCTGACAAATAAAAGAATCTTAATTTTAAAACTGCCTCCTCTTTGTGAATCTATAAAATGGTCTGCTAGGAACACAGGTAAAACTTAAAAGGTCTAAAGCCTCACCCTAAAATCCCGCTATAGGCATTCCATCGAAAAGTCTGCTCATGCTGAGTGACATTATGGAAGGGACAAAACTCATACTTGTAGCTTAAAAGAAAAAAAAAAAAAAGAAAAAGGCAGTAAGATATGTTTCAGACTGAAATAACAAACTAGTTTGTTTCTAATAAATATATAGAATCAAATATCCAAATCCATTACTCACGTGGATTCCACAAAACTGAAACACTTGCCAGCAAGCCTAAAGAGATGTGCAGGGCCTAAAAACACCACAAAATTACATCAAGGAAAAATAATGGGTTTTGTTAAATTTAACCAAGTCACTGTGTTGACAAAACTGCAAGGAGTATGTGACAAATTTAGCTTTCTGCTGTACATAAGGAAATTTCTATCTTCCACATGGATTACTGTAAATTCCCACTAGTGCTATATTGGTTTACATCACGTTCTTTAACATTTTTCATCTTGTATACTCAGGGAAATAGATACACCTCCTTCTACAATAGAAATAAGAAACCTGCATACAAACAAATATTTGGAGGCCAGATCCATAAAAGGAATCATCAGTGCAAATCCTCCCAAAATCTAACACTGAAATCACTAGAAGTCTTGCTTGGCGCTGTCTGTCCCCAGTATCACCCAAATTCCCGGTTTACACTAGTAAAGCCCATTTGCTCAGAATGTTGACGGTGCTGTGTATTTAAGTTTCCCTTTAAGTCTGTGCCTAAGGTTAGCAGAGAGATGAGGGTTATTTCCATTTTGCTCTTTGCCTTCAGTGTTTACTTTATGCACTCTCCTCCATATACAGTCTAGAATTTTTTAGATTCCTGTTTATTTTGCTGAAGTGGTGGATATATGTTGCAGCACCCAGGCTTTTATGTCTTAAACTGAGCCTCTAACTTGTTCCAAGACTACTCTTAAGCCTTTTTTTTAAACTATTTTTGAGTATTAAGTACTATCAAATGATGGGGTGACTTTTATATGACAATCTCAAGGATGTCAGGGGTGGTGTCAAGAGGAAAAAAGTTTTTAGTAAGGATCAGAGGGATCTGGGACTGGCTCAAAAAACAGAGATTGAAACATACCGATAGCACTGTGACAAAACCAGTCCAAACAACACCGGGATATCGAACACTAAAGAGGTTCATCTAGGTTTTAACCCTTCAGAAGCACAATACGATGTATTTGTCCCTGCTTCTTTTCCACGGTACTCATAAAATGACATATAAAATTGGTCTTTGTCTGCATAAAGTCAAGGTAGGCTATTTTGCAAATCACTGTCACTAAACGATGAAAACTGTACAAAAAGGGAACGCTTGCATCTACCTGATATTGCAGACGGGGACATCTTTGGCTGCAGCCTATTCGCCTGAGGCAAGAACGGGTTATTCAACCTTTCAAAAGAAAGTAAGCGACACGTTTGAGGCCGAGCTACGCACCCGGCTGCGGCTACACCCTCCGCCCGCGCGTCCCAGCACCTACAGCCGCGCAGGACGCGCGCGGGGCGGCGGCCCGGCCCGCGGGGCGCCGGCTGAGTCCGCAGAAGCGCCCGGCCCGGCCGAGGGACCGGGCTGGAGCCCCGCGGGCCGATACGCCGCGCTGGGCGGGCACGTACCCGAACGTGTTCGGCTCCTCCACGATCTTCATCTTCCCCGCCGAGGCGAAGGCACCTGCGGAGCACAGAGCAGTTGGCGGCGCGCCCGGCGCCCCCCGCGGCCCCCCCGCGGCCCCCGCGCTCACCCAGCGCTGCGCCCAGCGCCGCCAGAAGCACCCGGGCGGCCGCCATCGCCTCTTCCGCGGGAAGCGGAAGGGCGCGGGGGCGCGGCGCGGCCGCTCCGCCCAGGCGCGGGACCATGGAGTGCGGCCGGCGCGGAGCCCCGCGGAGGAGCGGCCGGCGCGGCGCTCGCAGCCTCGACACCTTCGCGGCGGAGGCGGAGGCCGCCCTGAGAGGTGCGGGGCGCGCGGCGGCCTCCGGGCCGAGCGGGCCTGTCCTGGGCCCCGCGCCGGGCCCTGCCGGGGCCGGGCCGGGGGCCGGGCCGGGCACTAACGCGCGCCTGCTGCTTTCAGCTTGCCTGGAGGGCGAGGGGGCCGCGGCGGGGGCCGGCCCGGAGGCGGCGGCGAAGTTCCCGTGCGCTCTCGCCATGTGGGAGTTCGGACACTGCGACCCCAAGAAGTGCACCGGGAGGAAGCTGGCGCGGGCGGGGCTGCTCCGGACGCTGCGCCCGCGGCAGCGGTTCCCGGGGCTCGTCCTCAGCCCGCTGGCCGCCCAGCGCCTCTCCCCGGCGGACAGGTGAGTCCCCGGCCAGCCCGCGCGGCCGCGCCTGTGCGGGGGGTGCCAATCGGCGACGGGGGACCGGGGCGAGCGTTTTGTAACCACTGATCCACAGCCAGACCTGCGCTGCGGAACCAATCTGACCTTCCTGTTACCGACGCCTGAACACGAGGAATAGAGCGGCTTTTATGACATCAGCCTAACACCTTTACACAGCTGGCCTCAGGTGAAAAAAGCATCTGCAGGCAGATCCCAGTGAGAAATCAAAGTACATGGTTAATAGGTTAAATTGTTCAGAATCACGGGCCCCCCGTAGCTACTGTATCCTTCACGATTCCATATTCCAGTTCTTAGCTAGACAACACAATGCAGCAACTAGAAAACTTATTTGGGGGAAATGCTGAGAATTTTCTTCAAATGTGCCCGTGGCATTTTTATGAAGGTGTATTTATTTACTCAGAGAAAAGATCAGTCTTTAGAAGCTATCAGAGAACCTACTTCTGAACTCTGGTGTACTTCTAGGAATGTAAGCTTTGCCATTAACCGTGCACTTCTGACACGTTTTTAAACGTAGAATTTTTCACATTTGGTTTGAAAGATGGATAAGCCTTTCTGCCACACACGTTTGGAGGAAAGCATGTTCTTATTCTTTCTCATTGCATCTGTATTTTGGACCACTGTAAAATGTATGCTTTTTGATTGATAAGAGGAGGGGGTTGTATGCAAATCTGTGGCCAGTATAAAGTGGCAATTGTAATTCTCACTTGTCACTTATTTTGTCAACACAGTGATAACAGTTTTTCAAATACAGTAATGCTGCTTTTTTCAGGCATGTCATTGCTCAGAGTGGAATTGCAGTCATAGATTGCTCGTGGGCCAGATTAGAAGAAACTCCCTTTAAGAGGATGAGAGGAAGTCATCTACGGCTGCTGCCTTACTTGGTGGCTGCAAACCCTGTAAACTATGGCCGGCCATGGAAACTGTCCTGCGTAGAAGCTTTTGCTGCAGCTTTTTGCATTGTTGGTAGGCTGTAATGTGTCTGATGTCAACTCTGTTACCAGCAGTTCTTCCTTGATAAATGAGATGATTCCTGATAGAATAAGCTGTAGTGCTCCCCCACTGGTCAGCCCCTTGATTTTGCAATCAATTGTCTAGTTTTCTTCCATGCACTTGTGTCTGTTAGCATGGAGGTATCTGAGGGGTGTTCAGGTCAGCTACCAAACAGCACAGGTAAACTGATGATCCTGGTTTTGTCAGGATGGCACTTAATGTTAGAAAAACTGTTAAAAAACCCCAGAAGACAGAGTGCCTTTGTCTTAATGAGAAGTAACAACTCTGTTAATAGGGTGGGTTCTGGCTGAGAACAAAAGAAATTGCCCCCTCTTGTTACGTTTTGCTAACTCATCACAGAACTTACCTTGACAATTGAAAAGACATGTTCTACTATACTGCAGACAAATCTTATCTTCTGAAAATGTATGTACAACTGCCCTCTTACTGAAGGGCTATGGGAGCTAGAGCTTGAAACATTCATTACCTGTACAAAATTTTATGTAACTCACTAAAAGACTGAACTTTTCTTGGATTCAGTTAGATTATTTCCAGTTAAACTGAAATCTGAACAGATTTTTAATCCTTTTAAAAGTCTGAATCCCCAAACACTGAAAAAGTGCTGGCAAACTTGTCACTGTTGTAGTGATACATGCATCTGTACTGCACTTAGATTTCACTCAGCTCATAGGTGGGGTTTTTTGTTTCTCACACTGAAAAAGAAAACTGATTATTTGTTTTCTGTTTTAGGATTCCCAGACCTAGCCACCATTCTTCTAAGGAAGTTTAAATGGGGTAAGGCATTTATTGACTTGAACAAGAATCTCTTGGAAAAATACGCAGACTGTCAGTGCCAGGAAGAAGTGCTGAGAGTTGAAAAGGATTTTTTATCCAGTGTCCAAGAAACAAAAGACAAAGAAATAGGTAAGAAAAAACACAGACATATAGCACACACCTCCTTTTCCTAATTTCCTTACAATCTTTAATCTTATGAAAATACTGTCAAGCTAGAAGAGCTTTGTTGAGATGTGTGGCTCTGTCTTTATACTGTGTATTCTTCCTATAAGCAAGTTTGTGTATTTTTTTCAAATCAAAAAAGATGAAAATTACTAAAGCAATTTAATGCATATAGTAGTGCATTCACAGCAGAACTGTGGAGCAGATACCCTGATCAGATTAAGGATACTGGAGAACAAAGGAGTAAAAAGAAAATACAGTGCTTCCTCATTTTATCTAGAGATGTTAAAAGCAGAGTATGAGTAAAAAGACTAGTAATTTCATGAAATCTGTAAGAGAAATAATAGGCATACAGTCTGACAGCAAGTTAGTTATACATAAACCTCAGAAATAACCATGTCCATTAACGGTCTATAGTCCCTAATCAAGATGTTTAATATCAGACCTATAAGGATAATGAAAATAACATAGCAAGAGTAGTGGTTTGTTCCCAGATCCTTCCAGTAACTTACTGGTATCGCAGTATTTCAGGCTATATTCACAGGTGAGTGCTTGTCTCATTCAAGACAGCACAAAAAAAGCCAAATCAAATGATCAAGAACATATGAAGAGATGCTCCTAATTAATGTTTTCCTTTCACAGTAGTGAAGTCCCATAAAAACAGGCCAGAGGATCCCACTGTAAGGAGATGGTAGACAGCCTTTAGTTTCTCTGAACTTTGATCTCTTTGTCATGATACGCTAGGCTGAGTGGAATAATCCTGTTTGGTGGAAGCCTAACTACTGTTACATTAAACGGAAGACAGTTCCTAAGGGGCAATACTCCTATGCCAAATAAAGCACACTTCCACCCACAGTCCTATGCATTTTCTGGATGGACTGTGGTACCAAAGTGATCATGCCTTGTTTGACTTCTCTGAAGTAAGAGTCCTCCCCACCTGTCTAAACCAAGGCAAATCTAGCCCTGCCCTTACTCAGCAAGAGCTAAACCTGGACATGAACTAACTAGATAGCTCCTTTCAGAACTAAACCATTCTGAGGACATGTTTTCTTACCAAAAGCCTTAGAAACCTGTGTGTACAGTCTGACTACCCCTAAAGAGCTACTGAACCCCTTGGGGGTGGGGGACACAAATGGCATGGAAAAGAGTAACTAGAACAAGATAGAACTTGACATTTGTGTCTTACCTCCCCTGGTTTCTGACCAAACTACGATGGTAGACTCATCAGAATGCGGAATCAGATTTCCTCTGCCTTCCCTTCCCTGCCAATAATCTTCTCTTAAAATGAAAATTAAGGCAGACGATTAAAATACACCTTCTTCATCAGTTGTGTGTGTTTGTTCTTTCTTTTTCCAGATCCATTTGATGTTGACTCAGGAAAAGAATTTTGTAATCTCAACAGACCAATCAATTCCCCGGGGTAATGAAATTTAATTTAAATACTATTTCTCTTACTATAATTTGCTTTGCTTTTATAATCCTGAAAAAATGTTTCCAGATTAGCACAAAGCAATGAAGAATCTGAGGACGACAGCGTGAGCACTCCAGACGATGCCACTGAAAGCAGTGCTGAGAGCAGTCCAGAAGATCACGGTAGCGTAAAGTTGCTGCAACAAGAGCCAATAAATCAACTATTTGAAAAGTAAAGAAAACCCCAAACTCATTAACACACAGAAAAACCCCACATACCACAAGAACATTTAAAAAATCCCCCAACAATCCCAGAACTGTAACATCTTGTATAAAGAAATTTTATTGTGAAGAGTTAAGTGTGGCTTGTTCACCTGTAACTTGGTGCTTAGCAAATGCCTTCCTTTGGGTGAACCTTGGGCTCTGTTTGAGTTTATAGTCTGTCTATGCACGTAAAGGCTTTATGTTATTTAGTTTTTAGACAGTTGTTTATGGAGTGCTAATTACTATGTAAGGAGCCTGAAGTTTGGTTTTAAGTTAAAAAAAGCCTGTACTTTAATCAGTGTGTCTGGAGAGTGGTTGATAGGGATTATTTCTACCTAATAGCACATGAAGGAAACTCTTCTCACTTCTGGGCTATATTTCAACTGGAAAACATGACTAAGTGATTGCCCTGTTCAGAGCACCTACCCCATAAGGAGTCTCTGACTTTTTGCTTGAACCTGCCACATGTATTTCAACTACTTCATCTAGTTTAGGGTAAACTGACTACCAAAGCTCAAAAGGAAAGAATGCTTCCTGCAATTGTTTTAACATCTCAGTATGTCTTTTTAGTAACTACATGCTATTTTTTTATTTACCCTGATAGACAGTCCTAAGCAACTTAACAGTGTTTTGGCACTTTATACTCAGAATGTACCACAGAATGCTCCTTTGCGTTTTCAGCACCCAACTGGAACATACTTGAGCCTAAACTTCAGCAACCTTCAGTAGAACTGGAGGTACTATCGAGGACAATTCATAGTGTTACCTTCATATATACAGTTTCTTCAAGTCACAGCAAGATTTTCACCTCTCAACCTTCTTCTACTAGAGATTAAATGCTAGCCCTACTGGAGCTAGTATTGGGAGTCACGGCAGCAGTTTTAGTGGTATAAGTATTCCATTTCCCTTTAAAAAGAAAAAAAAAAGCTCAAGTAAATGAATTTGACAGGGAATCTTTTCCTTTAACTCACTTTCTCAATTACTTACTTCCCCACCCCAAGCGCTGTTGTAACAAGGATTTCTAGATAGTGACAACAAAACAATCCTACACAATATTTAAAGGACTGAGAACAATGTGATGGTGGTAACTATTCTAATTTAGGGGAATGCTTTGATGTTACAAAGCTATCATAATCAAATGCAGAGAAGCAGAACAGATCTGAGAACAGAGCTGTATCACACTTAGAGTAACTTCAGTCTCTAGCAGTAGCCATTTCTTAGTAATGAAAGCACTGAAGAAGCTACAGCTCAGATGGAACAAAGCTCTTCACACTTCATTTGTTTTGCAGAATGACTTTGACTAAAAAAATACAATAAAAAAAGCAGTGAAAGTTTAATAGAGGGCATATCAGCTTGACATACATGAAAATAACTTACATAATTTAACTGATTTCCTTTACAGAAGGAAACTGCAATTGCATAGAGCACGTCCTTTTCCTAAAAGCTATATACATTGACATATGGAAGAAGGCACAGAAGTATTTCTGATAAACAAGTACCATTTAAAATTCCGTTGCAGTAGGTCCCCTTGCATTCATCGGACAGCTTCTACAATTGTTCGTATCAGTCTAACGCTTGTGTTATTTTATGTTAACGTGGTCACACCAGTACGTTGATCCCGTTATGCACAGTAAGCAAGTGGTCTCTAGCTAGTCAGGCATTGCGTAAGCTGTTTAAGGAACTGATCAAAGGTGAATAGCTGCAGTTACCACTCGGGGCCCAAAGAAGGGCCACATTCATGTTGGGGGTGGGGCAGGGAAAAGAAACGAAGGCAACATCTAAACAAAAGGTAAATGCAGCATCACAGGCCTCAGAACAGGACTTGAACTGAATTGTGCTCAGAGCCATTTAAATGGCAGTCTTTTAATCATTTTAATGAAGATAAATGAAACAAAGCCCTTTATATAAACAGTTTATTTACTCTAAACAGCAACACAGACAGAACGCCATATAAACACAAAGGAAGTGATGCAGAATAAGGATGCTGGCTGACTTTGGATCTCAGAGGCTCTTAAGCAATAACAACCTAGTTTCTGAAAGATAGAAAAACAAATTCAGGGAGGGAAGGGGGTGGAGGGCATGATTTTTTTTTTTCATACAGCCAGCTAGAGGCTAAATATAGTTCTAACATTTTAAAGCATGCCTGCATCAGATAGCAAAGTAACTAGAGATACTAGTGAATTTATAGAAGTATAAAAGTTTATAATTTTACAGCAGTTGAAATACTGACATCAATATTAAAATAAAAGCAAGTTTTACATAACAATCAAAAATACAAAAGACTGAAGGAAGAGACCCTGTATGAAAAAACTGGGGGCAATTCAGCAAATTTAGAACTGTATACAAGTGGCGAATATGGAAAATGGCACACATACGACCCCCTCCCCTAAGTGGATATTAATTGTACATAGCAACATTAGATTTTGCAAAAGTTTTGTAAACAAGTTCTTGCCAAACCAATCCCTTCCTTTTTAAGATGCTGCATGACAGATGCTTATGATGGTGCAAACTTCTTGGCTTGTGCTCGAACCCTCTTTTCATATTCCACTCTGTTTTGGCTGAATAGAAGAGAGAGAAAGGATAATTACAGCTTGAGAAATCAAGAGGCCATATTACAGAGTTACTGTTCTATTGCTCTTCAACATGAAACTTAAAGTCATTGCTGAAGGCAAAACCGTTAGATAGGAATTCACTGAACACTACCATATATTTAAGGCTTTTCTGGACCATTACCCTGATAATTTGGAGGGAAGTACAGTATAGTTTAACTAGTTACTTCCCAAACTTCGTCTGTTGTCAGGTGATTGTACTATCTGACCATACCATACCAGTCTCTCTCAGGTTTGTGCCTGCTCTTTCTCTAGGCCAGCTGTACCTTACGTCCAAGCATTCTCACCCATCTGAACAAGTCTTCTACTCCCCATGTTAAGACCTGAGGTCATCAACAATACCAGTATCCTAACGGCACAGAGTGGTTGAGAGCAGTTCACTAACAGTTGGTGGACTTCATATGATTATAAAAGTATCATCTTTACTGCTTTGGGGAGAGAGGGGAAGCGTGCTTTAAGAAACTGGAAAATGGTAACAGTATGGTAGCTTCAGCCTTTATCTCTGCAGACCATGACTCACAGGGTTAGGTTTATCCTGACCTTCAGTTGAAAAAAAGCTAGCTCAGCATTCTGAAAAAAACACTGTACTTCATTAAGACTAGCATACTTGCAACAGATTGATTAAACAAGCAAGTACTACTTCAGGGAACTATGACCAGTCATTAAGCCTCAGACTCAACAAATAAAAGGGCAAGTTCTTTGTTTTCTATTCTTGGACCAATGAGGGATGGTAGTAGCTTAGTAGAGCATCCATTTACATTCAGCACCATATTTTGTATTAGCTGTCAGAAGTGTCAGTCAAGAGCTAAACAAAAATTTGTCACCATTACTCTTGTGCCAAAGGTAGCTTACAGTGACTAGATTTTGCAGACAGCTTTGCAGTAAACTTAACTTACTTTCAGCTATGAAGGCTTGCTGCAGTAAAAAAACAAAAGAGGCAGCAAATTATATCCTCAGAAGTTGACAGTTTCGGGGGAAGAAGAAATGAAGCCCATTTTGGTCACATCCAATGAACAATAACTGGCAAACAGACTGAAAGTACTCTAATTGCTTCTCATAAATTTACAAACTTTATCCTAACATTCTCTTTAAGTTATACGGCATTGTCACATGAGAACACAACCTAGCTGTTAAGTCTTACACCGTCAGAATCCACACAAAAGAATGCCTGCTGTGGCAGACTCTGCATGCCTGCAGCAGGGAGGAAGCAGGTTAGCACATTAGGAGTGCTAGTTACAGAGTGACAGTACCAAAGCAATCCTGAGAATAAGTATTCTTATTGTGAATACAAAGTTTATTCTTGAAGTTTAACAACTTGACTAAAAGACATCTATTTAAACAACACTGCATCTTCCCCAGTATTTATCAACTATGCCAAATTACAGATGCATACACAATCCTGCTCTGTTGAGCAGCTTCTACCAGTTACTCACTAGATAGTAAGACACACACACTCAAGCTGCAGAAATATAGTAACCCATCTGAAATACTATGCATGTCCAAAAGACATGAAGAGGATGAAAGGGACAATATATATATTTGAAGTAACAAAAAGCATATGTTATAGTTTATTCTCAATAGATTTTTTTTCCTACAAGTGCTTACAATAAAGCAGAAACAAGACTAGTGAAGTCTCGGTTTGTACATACATGCATGTGGGAAGTGATAAAACACACAGACTGTATAAAAATATATTATTCCTGCCCCATATTCCCTCAGAGTGGTTTTACCAAGAAAAAAAGTGGGGAGCTGCCTCATCATTACTGGCTCCCAAAGGTCTGGCCACCTAACTGTCCTCCATATGCACTCAGTCCCACCAACTCTTCAGTAGATACTTAAAAAATAACATTGAGTGAAGCCTTATTTTTAACTCTGAGACTACCCGTCCCTATGTTTCCTTTTCACTAAGATCCTACATAGCTTGTATTGTGAAGTCTCATAAAATGCCATTTTTAAAACTTGTCACTCTCCTGGAGAGTGGTTCTTCTCTCCAGAATGGCAATTCTGTACTTCTGTCTTGGTCATTATTCCAGTAGCTGTCAGTGCCAAAAGCATTTGTTTAAAAGTGTTTTGCTCCCCTAAAGATTACAGATCAGCAATCCATTTTTAATGGTGGAAAATTTTTAAGATTAAGCCTCAAAAAAAAAAAAAAGTACTTTTTAGCTCACAACTTAACCACCCTTCCTAACCAATGCAAACTTCATTTGGCTAAAGCCACAAGCTTTCTGTACTTTTTAACCTATTCTTCGGAAGATCTCGTTTTCACAAAGTGCTGCATATTTCCTACAGCAATCACAGCTCTCCTTCATCCTTCAGGCACGAGTGCTTATAGGTACCCACTACTGCATGCAAGTAAGTTACTCCTATACTGATGAATGGTACTTGTTGCCTAATTCAGTCTCCCCTATCACTGGTCTCATGAAATCATTGTCGCATCTCTACTCAGCCTTTAGGGGAAAGGATTCTATGTTGGTCTAGAACCAGGATGAGAATCATGGTCTAACTGAAGGAGTCTTTGCACTTTATCACAGTTGCGATGCTATTAAAAGCTCCACTAGCCTAATAACTGTGAAGTTGCTGTTTTGTCCAAGCTTAGCACACGCTAGGCATCTCTGCAGTATACACTCATGAAGGTAAGAAAATTCCTCTGATCATTCCTAAGCACGTTATAAGTAGCAGAAAGCTATAGGCAACATGACAGCTTTAAAGCTGATACACAAAGATACTTACCAGTAAATTGTGTAAGCCTCTGCTTGAGCTGGGTCTTGAATATTTGGTTCATTTAGAAGTTCCTGTATTCCTAACAAGATCTGTAGAAAAAGGAACAGAAGTAACATAAGCGTGGGTATTACTAAGAGACATTCAATTAAAAAACTCTTAGAAACCAACTCTAGAAACACACAGTGAACCTCTTACATTCACATCAGATAAGCAAAGCAAATAAAAGGGCTAAGAATATGTTTTAGTACAATTAATGACCTGTTTAATTGTGATTGCTGGCCTCCAGTCCTTGTCCTCCTCTAAGATGGAGAGACACACCGTTCCTGAAGGATACACGTTTGGGTGGAATAATGGCGGTTCAAATTTACCTGATGAAGAAGAGATAATTACTTGCATGCAGCACTAAGAGTAAGATCAGAGAGTTAGTTTAGATCAGTGGGGGGGGGGGGGGGAAAAAAAAAACAACAAACCAACAAACCTGGCCAGAGACACCCCACACACACCCCCCTAAAACAAACCCTGCACAGATTTCTGGAATTATTAATACTGGTTTTCTTCCCGGCTCAGCCTACAGCTAAAGCAGGAACTCCACTGCATCTGTGATATCAAACCAGGTAATGTAACACCATCACTGTGACCAGGTATCTTCTGTTTGGATATTGTACCAAAAAAAGAATAAATCCATGTTTTGGAGCAAGTTGATGAAACGGTTAAAGTTGATGGAACTTTTAAAATTATTTTTGCTAAGTTTGTGCCTTCTGAGTTCTTGGCTTAGAAGACCAACCTAACAAGTAAGAACACATGAAGGGACTTGATCTAACCATGCCTGCCTATTAGTTTCCAAAGAGTGATCAAGTAGTAAACACTTCAAGTGGTGCTTTTGTCAAACTATGAGGAAAGCCACACAGCAATCCTCCTCCCCTCCCAATTTTGTTATATTGAACACTTCACTTATTCCATCACAGCTTTCTAAATGCAAGGGCGGGGGGAAGAAAAAAGCAGCTTTCCTTTAAAAAAATCTGTAAGAAACTAATAAACCATTCATAGAAGCTCATAGAGGAGTTTAACACTGTTCTAATAAACCATGGGTTAAAGTAATTTTACTTACATTTAGGGGGTGAGGAAGGATAGTCATCCTTGAAAAGCATCCGTAGTTTAAATAAGCCTCCTTCCCATGGTGTCTATAAAAAGTTATGGCAGAGTTTAAATTACAGCAAGGATAAGTCAAACTTGTGGGAAAAAAGCTTATCACTAATACAGTTTTTCAGGCAAAGCACAAAACATCATTGTGCTACACAGCAGAAAATGCTGTTTAGACTGAGACAAGTTATCCTACCTATGTAAGGAGCTGAAGAAAGAAAACTCTGCTTTTCCACTTCCTTACTGCTAGTAAGTGTTGCTGAGTCAGAGCCAGGATCATTGTCGATCTCCATACACAACTAAAATTTCCATAGTACACAGAAGAACAGAATACTTCCAAAATTTTACATGATACATGTGCAATGAGAAAGGGGTCATTATATTCCCAGTTAAAATAAGTCTGAGAAGATAGGATATGGATACACCCCTTTAGCACGTGGATGTAAATGGCTTCTATTTGCCTCACAAGAATGTAGCTAATAAAACCAAAAATGAACAAAAAAATTTGGACAGCACTATAGTACTGGTACAGTTAATAGGAGAGTCACTAGTCTAATGCTATCTGCATCTGGTAGCAAGTAGTGTCACAGATTCCATCTTTTTATGTAACAGAAATTCTAAGCCGCTTTTTATCCCCATCAGAAACTGGGAAAAGCACTGGTAAGAGCAGTTCCCATGCTACAGAGCAGACCAAATAAGACAGCACTACTCAAAACATCTAGCAAAGGACAGAAAGCCCGTCTCCAATATATACTTCCTTGTCATCTTACTTGGAAATGAGGGAAAAAAAGCAGATCTTCTGACAAACTGAATTCTGGTAAGAAGTACAGAAATACAGGAAAGTTTATATATATATATATATAAAATTCAGACCACTTATTTGTAACTTGCCCTTGCTAGGAAAATGTTGCAACAGAATTAAGTGTTGTGTTCATTCTTTAAAACAAACTGGAATAAAGATGGTCTCACATCTTAACAGCATGAATAATCAAGTCTTATCCTCAAGGACAGACAGGTATGTTTGAAGACCACCTTCGGAGGAAATCCCTAATTCTTTCTTACCTGAATTATGTGATTTTCAGCAGAAAGAGAAAGCAAAGAGGGGGGAAAAAAAAAAAAAAACACAAAACCAAAAAAACCACCCACCCCAAAAGTGTTATGGAATCCTAAGATAACCATGTTTTAAAAAGCAAGCAATTTGATTACATTTGCTATAGTCTATTTAAAGAACTTCTTCTGAACAGCTCTAATCAGTCGTCAACAACTAGAAATAATCTGTTCTCCCTATGTTCTCAGAGGAGACAAACTTGTCCTTTTTAGAAGAGCGTTTGGATAGAATAAACTTTTCCTGTTTTGTTTGCTTTCAGTCATAGGGGAAGACAAACAGCTTTTAATCATTTCTTCAGGTAGAACACCAGAACAGTCAACAAAGTTTTTACCGTCTTTGTGACAGAGCAACATAACCTTATGAATGAAAGACAGCAGACACTCAAAAGCTCTACTAAGATACTAGTACAACAGCAGTATCAGCAGTATCGATGCGTGTTACTGGACAGGTTGCAGATGTTAACTACCTACACTTTGACTTGAAGAACAAGTGATTTGCTGTCAAAAAGTGATCAAAGATATCCAACCCAGGACTAACATCAGTTTACTTCAGTTTTTGATCTGGCTGACAAGAAAGCATTTCGGTGGTTTCAACCACTCCTGTGTCTCAGGAGCAGCAGTGCAGTACAGCATGCCTCCAAACACAAAGGCAAGAGAACAACTGGTTGGTCTGGTAGAGATGAGCAAGGCATGGTGCTTCTTGTTAAAGAGACAGCATTTTTACACAAGTAAAAACCATGATTTTTAAAATAAATCTCTACTGGGAATTGCATGAGCATAACTGATCTTTTCCTGGTGTGATGTGTTTTCTAAGAAGCAAACAGTTGGCTTCAAGGGTCCAGTGCACTCCATTTTGTGGTTTACAAAACTTTAAAGCAGTAGCATGAAGATTTTACAGAAGTATTTAAAGTGACATCTCAATAAGGTACATAATTGGCTATTATGAGGGATAATCTTGTTTTGGCAGAACACAAGGGGACAAGTTTTTCCTTACGTAGTTAAATTATTTTTAAGTGCTTCTTAAAAAACTCACTTGAGCTGTGCTGACAACTGCCACAGTATTGAGCTGTTACAACAAAACGGCAATGCCACGTTCAGCATTAAACTGAGGCAGTAGTACAGAACCTGCAGGTTTTGCCTACATACTTCTCAGAATTTAGGAAACGAAATCTTAAGCAAGTTGGCAAGAGGCAGTAGAACAGGCAAAGCAACAAAAGAAATACCACATCCAATGCAAAACACTAAAGACCCATAAGAATGAAAACCACTAAGTAAAAGTATTATCTCAGAAGAAACAACTGCATCAAATTAATTCAAGAACTATCTCTACATGCTAAGTAACATCTTGAAAAAGAGAAAGAAGAATCTGCTCAGAATGAGATGTTGTAATGACAGAGTACAAAAATCGAAGAAGTTTCATGCATTAATTACTATTTCCACTTGAAAGTCTGCATTTGTTCTATCCCCTAGAACCAGATCAAGCTGAATAAAAATAAACAATTCTGGTCTCTACAGACTACTTATTTTCCCTTGTTATTTTAAGGAAAGGGACACAGAAGCACAAGTGAAATCAGACAAAAAGAAAGAATTTTAGAGAGTTCTACTCTTGTTTCCCCAATAAAAAAAGAGAAATTCCATAAAATGGAGAGCAATGAAATTCCATGTTGGTAACGCAGAATTATTTTCCATGAAATTCAAAAAGTTAAAAACAGTGTTACAGCACTTTTCTAGGACTGAAGAGTCCTGTTTTGTGGACAAAAAAAGGTATCAGCAGTTAACCAGCTGAAGCAACATTTTGGTAGTATTAATTTTCATGCTTTAGGGCTTAAACCAGCATTTAGTAAGAACAGAAGTCACAATAAACCCTGTCATAAAGCAGAAGACGACAATCTTAAAGTTTGCTTAATGCAGAATTCTTACACACTCCTCTGAAAACTTAAGGTGGTCAGTGCTAACAGTTGAACAGGCTCATGGTGTATTTTGTCCACTACTATTCTTAGCCCACTCCACCTGGATTCTAAGGCTGCAGCATGATCCAAGCATTTCTATTAAACTACATGTAAGTCATACTGTCAGTTGTCAGTGTAAAGCATGAGCAGGCTTATGTCACTTTTAGCCGTGAGATGTTAAGAAAACGGTAAGTCTTACCCCTTTCTTTCCTGGAATAGCACACTCCCAGTTCATTAGATTCATTGTGCCATCTGGATTTTTTGTAGGTACTGCTACAAATCCCTGAATTAAGGCAAAAAGCCAAAGGGTGAGGATTTCAGAAGATGTACTTAGAATACTTCATTACATACTTTATCGTTACACAGAGTTATTTCTTTTTGCCACACAGTTTTAAGCACCTTTTTAATTTAAAAAAATAATTTTTTTTTTTAAAAAAACCCACATCAGAGTAAAGAAAAAAAATCATCAGAACACCATAACTGCAGAGTCAGAATCTGACAGTCCTCATACTTACAAATGGATGATCTTTTCTCCAGGCTTTTCTCTCCTGTGCAAGTCTGCTAAGAGCTATGCCAGACATATTCAGAACCCTTCTAAAACAAAGATAACTGCTTTTAGTATAAACTTTTACTTACAGTGTAAACAACACATTATATTATCTGTTTATAAGCCCTGCTAACTCAGGAAATATTTTGGCCTCTGATTTTTACTACTATAGCCAAAACACACATTTCCGTACACCCTCAGAAGGTAACATCAAGAATAACATCGTTTCCCCATGTCAACAACCTCTTAGTGACTGGACGTGACCTACAAAATATTATCCTCACCCTGTGTTTTATATTTGAACCATATCTTGGAAATGACTGACAGTAGCTTGACAACAGAAACACTATTAGTAATGGGAAAAGTGCTCAGACTTCCTACTTGTGCAACTGACAAGTACAAGTACATACCTATCTCCTACTACACCACAAAAGGTACGGCTTGCTCCTGTGGGCAAACACCTGTACTGCTCCTCTTTCTGGCAAACAGGGGAATAAGAAATGTTATTTTTGTCCTATAAACTCCCATTGAAAGCCAGTATTCTACACGAAAATCACCACGGCCACAGAATTTAACAAAGTCACCTCAGTTTTGCAGTGATGCCACTATACAACTTCTAGACAGCATCAGGAACAGACAGCAATCCAGAACTGAGCTAAGGAAGAGCCAGCAGCCCACTCATTCCACAAGGCAGGTTTTCAACTCCAGTATAAACTAACTGCATCCTCTACCTGCACCTTCCCTGCCTCAGTAACAGCCAAGCATGGTGACTGAGACTGCAGAAGAAACACATAAAGCCCAGGTCGCTACTGCATACGATGCAAGAACAGTTCTAGACACGATGGTTGCAACAGAGCAGTGCTTTCAAATTCAGGGGAGGATTCTCCATTCACCCAGAACAGTAGTCAAAGCAAGCGTTTATTTCTCATTCTCAAACTGTATCTAAACTCAGGGTTTCACTAGCCACATGCTCAAAACCAACTCCAGTGAAGGTTTTTAATCTTCCTCCCTACTGCACTTCTACCAATTTTAAGTAAGATACTTGATACTTGGCAGTTGGAGAAGCCAGGCCTATTTGTTCTCAACTCCGTAAGTAGCTAACAGGCCTTTATGACAGCCAGGAGAGTACAATTCTTCCACTAAACAAGCTCACAAAATTAATGAAAGGAGTGTTACCACTCTGTTAAAACAAACATTTAAACACTGGTTAAGAATTATGCAAAATTTGCATTCCATTAATATCTAGATTACTTGTAAGAGTATTGCCATCTACTACTATTAACAATATGAATTGCAGCTCACAAAGATTCTTGTTTAAAAAAAAATCTCACATGCTCATGCTATGCCCTTTAGCATGATGTTCACACTAGGAAGATTTACCAGGCACAGGCCTATTCCATGTAAGATAGGTAGACATGTTCATTTCATGTTCATCTGCTCTACCCTTTAAAGATTAGAAGACAGCATGCTCCCAATTTAAGTATTTACACATCATCAAAAGTGGCTTAGCAGTGCAGCACCAGATTAATAGTTTTACTGCAGTTCCTAGGACAGCTGGCATTTCATATCCCTCCTCCTAGCTTTTTTTCAAAGTCAGTTTTTTATGGATGGCCATAATCCATAATTTCAACTTCAGCTAGCAAGTAAATTCAGATAAAACTTTTTAAAAACACTCAGTAAACACGCACGCAAAAATTCCTATATTCAGTCCAATATTCCCCTAGTATTCCCAACACATGCATCTGTATCTTGGTTATGTCAGAAGATTTGCAGGACTTAACACAAACTGTACATACCACTTCAGATTTTAGTCCGTTCACACACAGGAGATGTGGAGCCACTGAAAAAATACCATCAGAACAAAAAAGCCTCTCCCTTAATCAAATTATACAGGGAATAATTTTAAATATTTTGTGAGCCTATGCTCTTGGCAACAGATGTAAATAAATTAGTGAATATACGGCAGAATTTCAGTTGTGCTGTTAGTACCTGGTGGTCCACTGTAATAATACTAACCTCACCATAATCGTTTGAGAAAATTGAGAAAACCATTCAAATATTCTTAGACAGTTTAGTAACTCAGCTACCTTTTCTGCCAAGAAACATATTACAGGATGCTTTCAAACACATGAATTATATTTCCTGTGGCTAACAGCCAATTAATTACATGCACCCCAAGGGAAATGCCAACTTCTCACAGGGCATATAAACAATGTATGTCCTACAGAACACCACCAATCCAATGAGTTCTCAACAGAGGAACCCAAGCTTTCAGGCTCTATATCCTGTTTGCTTTTGCAACAGGTTATGCACTATACTGTGTCCCAGTAAATTAAAATTTTCTTACGTTCTACAAACACCTTTTCAAATCTTGAGGCATTTGACTTAGTTAAGTACTAACAAACGACACCCAAAATTTCAGTGTACATGGTCTCCACAGGCTTCAGTTACCCCGACAGGGGCAGACAAGCATCTAAAACCTCATCACAAACTACTACCAAGTAGAGATTACAGACAAAGACGACTGAAAGCCTACTTCAAAAATTAAGATCCAGTTAGGTAAGCACCTCGCAAAAGCAAATCAAGCTATTAACAAATTGCCAAATATACTCTCTAGCAGGTCTTCAGTAAAATAATTTTAGTTCTGCTGGAGGCTGACACAGGGCAAACAGAGATTGATTACATTAGTATATATTTCGATCTCAGAAATTATGGAGTAGCAGGAAGGAGTGAGATACTAAATGGGTATTAAACCTGAAGATATCATATTCTCACTGGTACTTTTACCTTCTTCAATAATTTACATGCATGGTTTGTTTCGGGTTTTTTCCTCCCTCTCCTTTGGAATAGTAGCTTGCCTGAATATCCGTATGTTAACTTTAGCTCTTGTAAGCTTCTGAAATACCCCACAAATGCAAGACTTCTCAATTAACATGAAGTAGTTAAAATAAAAAACAAACCATCCCCACAAACACCACACACATCACCAAAACTACACAAACAAACAAAAAACTCCAAACACCCCAGTTCTTAGGATTTTAATTTGTTCTCTTCACCCGAGAAATTTACTGCTAACGAACAGAACTGAAGTCCCAACATATTTTTGCACTACATCACTGGAGAGAACACAAATTTTTGCACCAGGGGAAGTGTATCAACCTTATCTTGCAGGGGTCACACAAGCCTAAGAGACCAGTCTTCACATTTTGTTTGGTTTTAATCTCCCCAAAGACACCTTGACATTAAGAGGTAGCAACGTCCCTTTTACAGCTATCAACTAATTACAAAATTAACAAAAACTTCCAAATTTACTCAGTAGCTTGCCTCTACCACTATTACTACTACCTGTTTTGGAAAAAAGGACAAAACCAAACCAACTCACAGGCAAAGACTTCGTGTTCCCCTACAGATCACTTTACCCGGGGTGGAGGGAGAACTTATTTCCAAACACAAATAGCAGGTCTGGCAAAGAAGCATTCCTGTGCCACAGAACAGCAGTAACACCCGCAGTTCTGACCCATGATAAGTCTCTAAATACATCAACACCATGCTCTTTAAGTCTCAAGAACTTTCAATAGGTCTTATTAATGCCAAAGAGCAAGAAAAAAAACATTAGGATTGTTAGCCGCACATTTTTACTGTGCAAGTTAAATACTGACACAGGAAGAAGTTATCAGTTGGAATAGTTTGCCCCAAAACAACACAAATTTTACTTTTCAGAAAGGTGGAGTAGGCCAAGGGCTGAGGTTTAATCCAAGTATGCTAACTCTGGACTGGAACGGAATGCCTCCTCCTGCCTGCGGCGTGAGAAAGGTGGAAGAGGCGGTACTCGGCGAGCGGCTAGCCGAGCCACAAGGATAACAACAAAAGGAACCGCACGGCAGCGGGTCTCGGTGCCCGATCGGCCAAGTAACTTGGCCAGGAGCAGCCGCGGCAGGGCCGAGCGCTGCCTGTGCCGCCGCCGAAGGCCGCTGGTCTCGCGGGCTCCGCGAAGGGGCCGGGGCCGGCGTCCGAGGCCTGCACAAGGCACCCCGGCGCCCGCTCGCTGGCTCCCGGGCAAGTACTCGTCGGGGCGGGGACCGCTTCGCGCAGGCCCGGTGGCACCCAGACCTCCTCGGCCAACTCGGCCGGCGGCGACCGAGACCTCCGGAGACGGGCCGCGGGAGGCGCAGCGCCCACCTCATGCCGGCAACGGTGCGCTGAGGCCCGGCCGCGCGGCCGCGGCAGGAGCCGCCAGGCCCACGCACCCCGCCGCGGCCCGTCCCTTCGCGCCGCGGGCGGCGAGCGCCAGCCCGGCCCCTCTCGCTCAAGGGCCGGGGCCGCCCGCGCGCCGCGCCAGGCCCCGCCGCCCCAGGCCCTTCGCCCGGCCAGGCCTCACCGTGATCGGCCGCAGCACCCGCGCGTGTCCCGGATTGAAGCGGCAGCGAATGACCCGGATGTTCCCGGCTCGGCTCCCCCCCCTTTGTCTCTGGTCCGGAGTTTCCCTCCCTCCCTCTCTCTCCTGGGCGCGCAGCGCGGCAGCGCCTTGTGTCCCTCGGCCCGACCCGTCCGCGCCGCCACACGGACGCGGGTCGATCCTGCGCGCGATCCGTCCGCCAGGCTCTGCGCACCCCCGCGCCACAGGACCCAGAGGTGCCCGCGCACCGCCTGAGCGCGGGGCGGGACGGCGGCGGGGCCCCTTCAGCCCAGCCGCTCCCTCGCGGGCCCGGGCGCAGCGTTACCTCGGGCGCTGAGGAGCCGCCCGCGCCCTGCAAAGCTCGGCTCCGTCGACGGGCGCTCGCGCGGGTCTACCAGGCCGCGCCGGCCCCGAGACGCGCTCGAGTCTGGCCGAGCCCCGCCCCCCGCGCCCAGCCGGGCCTCTGATTGGTGGACGGGGGCGCGGCCCCTGGCGGCGGCTGCGCAGGTGATAGGCAGGCGGGAGAGCCTGTCAGAGGCAGCGGGGGGCGGCCCCCCCGAGCTTCTCCCCGGCTGGCGCCGCCCCGGGACGGAAGGAGGCCAGGGGGGCGGGGCCGCCGCTGGCGCGCGGCTGTCCGGGGCGCGGAGGCTTCCTCCGGTGTGTGCTTGGCCCGAGTCCGCGTTGGTGTTACCTGGTTTGGGGAGGCAGCTTTGTTCCCTGGGGGTTGTTTCCCGTTGGTTTGGGGTTTGTGTGCGTGTGTGGGGTTGGGTTTGGTTTCTAAGAATGGCGTGTAGCGGCATATAGGGTACAAATCACATTCTGCTCCCGTCATTGAATTACTTTTCTAATTTTAATGAAACATAAGAAATTTCAGTCCCGAAACTTCCACTTGGTCACACCTTGCACTGGTCTGTGTTAATGTTTCTTGAACTGTGTTCTATGTAGT